>NC_092431.1:4656854-4812854 GCF_036169615.1 Heliangelus exortis
GGAAGAAGCAGTGATAACTGTCGCTGAGCACACACCATATAATCCTAGACTGGTTTGAGTTGGAAGAGACCTTAAAGATCATCCAGCTCCAACCTACCTGCCATGCACAGGGACACCTCCCACTAAACCAGGTTGCTCTGAGCTCCATCCAACCTGGTATTTAACATTTCTAGGGAGGGAGCAGCTACAGGCTTCCTGGGCAACCTGTGCCAAGGCCTCACCACCATCACACTGAAGTTTCTTCCTAATATCTAATCTAAATATACCCTCTTTCAGTTTGAAACTGTTCCTTCAAGTCCAGTCATTCCAGGCCCTAGTAAAAAGTCCCTCCCTGGATTTCTTGAAGTCCTTCAGGTACTGAAAGGTGCTCCAAGGTCTCTATCTAAGAACCTTCTCTTCTCCAAGCTGCACAACCCCAAGTCTCTCAGCCTGTCTTCATAGGAGAGGTTTTACACCCCCTTGAGCATCTTTGTGGCCTTCCTCTAGACTCTCTCCACCACCATGTATGAGAGCATCATGCAGGCCAGTGCAGAAGGAAAAAAAGCTGATGCTTGCTCTTATGTGTGGTTTTCCCTAGGGAGAGGCACAGGGGATGCAGGACAGGGCACATAGCAGGATGCAATCACAAAGACGTGGAACCCTGAGGACATGGCCAGTGTCTCTGGAACATCTGCTTTAGGAGGAGTTGGTCACACAAAGGTTCTTGACAGCACTGGGATACAGAAGTGCAGGAGACCACAGCAACACAGCAAGGAGCTGGCTACCCCAGGTGGATTCAGGAGATGGCAAACCAGCATGGTTGGCTGCTGGCACATCCCCAGCAGAAGGGATTTTGAGTTTCAAAATTGAGTCCAGTTGGGACAGAGCAGTGATAATCCATCCTCAGGCTTCCTATCAGTTCTGCTGTAAAGTCTGAGGAGCATTTATTTCCTGGAAAATCCAGAAGAGGGAATGACTCTTCCAAGGCCTCTGCACCTCACGTAATACTGTAACCTCCACTTCATCCGTCCCAGCCAGGAAGGATTTCAACTCCATCAACAGGATGACATTTCCCTTCCTTCCCCCCAGTTATCCATCTTTATCTTGTGGGGTATGAAGAGTTCAAAAGGAAACGAAATGAAGGCCATCTCATGACATCTGGATTAGGGTCACCTTGGTTCTGACCTGGGGGACCTGCTGCTGATGGGCTGGAGATGTCCTCTTACGAGAGCAGAGATGTTGGGAGAGACCTCTGCAGTTTGGTGTTCAGCCATGTTATCTGTTCATGTTGAGACCAATCTCCAAAAGGAGCCCAGGGCTAGTAGAAGAAAACAGCAAGTGATTTCTGATGTCTGGGAAGCAGGGAAACAGGTACAGAGGTCAGAAATACAGCCCCACTGATCTGTGGCCACCGTTAGCGAGATACACGAATCAAGAGTTTCCCTCTCCAGGTTTTAACTCCATCCTTGCAGCACAGTAGACAGGTCAAAGCCTGCTTTGAAGTGAATCCTAGGCTGTAAGCTGTATGCCCAGGCAGGCACTCAGCCAGGCTCACACCATGTATTAACCCTGGCTCAGGGCTTGTGTGTGGACAGTCTGGGTGAAAGCTTTGGTGGAAGAGTCAAAGCTGCGTGGGAAGAGTGACCCTCAGGAAAGGGCAGGTGGGACAGAGGCTGCAGGGTAGCTGGGTGGTAAATGCTGGCCAGCAAAATGGTGAGAGCAGAAGTGGCCCCACACTGGGGCCACCAGGCAGGAACCAGGTCTGAGATCTTGTACAGGGATGGCTGTGAGGAGGCTCGCTGTGACCAAGCCCCTGCACTGCACCAGATGGAGGTAATGCTGTGGCAATGCCAACCCCTGCTGGCATGGGGACAAACCCAGAAGCAGGCAGGACAGTCACAGCATCCAGATGCCAGAAAGAGGGGGGCCATACTCTGCCTTCTGCCCCTGTGGGGGCTTTGCAAACCAGCCTCATTCCAGCACACTGCTTCATCCCAGACATTGGCACAGGTTGCCCAGGGAAGCTGTGGCTGCCCCATTGTTGGGAGTGTTCAAGGCCAGGCTGGATGAGGCTTGGAGCACCCTAGTCAAGTGGGAGGTGATCCTGCCCATTCAGGGGGGTTGCAATTAGATGATCTTTATGGCCCCTTCCAACCCAAACCGTTCCATGATTCTATGATTCTATGGTCATTGGTATTAATATTTTTGTTTGGGCTGGAAAATTAAAGACAAAGAGCAAAGCGTGGTATTTATGCACAGATTAGAAAGGAACAGTAAATAATGGGCAAGAATGTAGCCAGGAGCTGCGTGATTTGCTATGACAAAGCCAAATGTGGACAAAGACAGGTGAAAGCTATGGGTCTGGGGCTGAGCAGTAGAAAGAGGACTGGAAAATAAAGCCAGGGCTGAGCTGCATGTTTGCAAATGTCTTTGTGCCCTTCAAATGCAAAAAGCCACAGCCAGAATCCTGGTGCTGGTTTTCTTTGGGGAGCTTGAGGGTGATGTTGGGCTGTGGGAGCACTGAACTGGGGCTTTCTCTGCCTGTAAGGACTGAAGATAAACCAAGCAATGGGCTTGGTGTTGGGGACAGTCCTGACCCAGCATCCCCAAGACTCTGCTCCTAAAGTGGTAGAAACACTAACAGGGAGAGTTGAAGCTGTGGCTAAAATCTGTCCCCCCCATCATTGTCAGGGACTGCAGGAAAGTAATTTTAACCTCAGCTAAGAAGCAGACTCTTTGGCTAAAAATCTGTCTTAAGAAAGGGAAGTGCTGAGGTATTCCCCTGAGCCCCCAGCTGATGCTCCAGAAGAGCACCAGCTTCCTGTGGGCACAGGAGGATGTCTCAGACACTTCAGCCACCCCTCAAATGGCCTCAAGAGCCACATATGGTTGAAAAATTCAGCCCTCAGAGTCAGTAGAGATATTGGAGAGAGCACACATGGCCCAGAAAACATGATTTAGGGAAACACCCTCAGATTTCATGATTTATCCTCCAAACAGCTTCAGATTAACTCCATGCTCCAGCTGGGGAATCTTTTTCCTGCTCATTACTTAGCCACAAGCTTTCTTGGCCATAATGGTGGCTTCTAACAATTGGCTCTTGCACGAGCAAGACACGAGGTTCTTAAGCAAAACAAAATTCACACACCCAAGGCTGATAAACCCTCACAAGACAACAAGGGAGTCAGTGGGTCAGACAGGTCACATTTCCATATGGTGTAAATCAGCTTCCTTGCATCCAAACCAGGGCAGTCACATCAATTCACACCTGCTGGAGAAGTGGGCCTGAAGAAACTTGATAGGAAAGCTGTTTCATCTGTCATGGCTTCACTTTGCCAAGCTGGTCGCAAGGCAGTTTATTGAGTGTGATGTTCAGATGCAGCATGATAAGGCACTTCCATGCCTGGAAGAAACACCTGTCTAGAGAGATTTTAATAATGACTGCTGTGCGAAAGGGTCGTACTGTTGGGCAGCAAATGTCCTCGTTCCCTCTGTGCAGAAGATCTGCATTTCAGCCTGGTGCACCAGTTTTCCTGCTAAACCAGACTCCTAGGAAAGACTAATGCGGAAGAAGATGAAATCAAGGCAAGGCAGTGGAAAGATAACCCATCAATTACCCAGCGGCTTGGGATATTCCTTCAAAGGGGCCATTCAATTAAACATCTGATTTGCATGTCTTTCCCATTTGCTGTAGGTACTCATTAGGAGCATTTAAATACAACCCTGACTGCAGCCCCACAAAGCCTTGGGTGGATGCTTTCGAGAACCTCATTTTAGTTTATCAGAGTTGTCAGAAGTTGCAATTACTGTAGAGCAAGAAACAAAGTGCTTTATCACCCCTTTGAATCTGCTGGGATTAACATCCCCCTCTTGCAAAAATAAGTGTCTTTGCAGTCTTTAAAGATTTCAGAGATCAAGATCTCTGAAGTCCTGTCAGAAAGACAAGCACAGTGACCCATAAACACTGAACTGATGTGAGGTTCAGCTCGACAGCACCGTTTTCCTCCTCTTTTTAATAAATTTGTTCCCAAGTAATCGGCTACCATCCTGGTCTGTGTAAACTCATACCACGGTTCAGACTAAGCCAGGGACAGCTGTTTTCCCTTCAGCAAGGGACCAAGGCTGGGTCCTGCCTTCCCTTGGCTGTAATATTTCATTTTTTTGTCAGTGGGGAAGGGACCGCCCTGCAGTCCCCATGCAACAGGTCTGTCCTGTCCTCCTGTCCTCCTTGCATGACCTTTGCTGCTCTGTCCGAGCCTTGTGCTCTTCCTCTCATTTTGTTTTGGTTTGGTTTAAGGCTGAGCTGATATTTCATCATCATGAGCTGAATTAGGGACAGGGTAACATGTGGCTCCCCATCCAGCTGTGCTCAGATTCTCAGCTGAGAGTTTGGATTCTCGGGTGTCTGATAGACAGTATGAGTCCACCAAGTTTGGCCCACAGTTGGGACATTCACACTGTCACTGTCCTGTGTGGGTGCTGATCTCTTATCAAGGTCAAACCTACCTGAAAGTTGCCCAAGAGTCTATTTTCATGTACGATGTAGGAACCGAATGTCCTCAATCTGCCTTCCTCCCCCGTAAATTTGTCCAGAGTTGGCCCAAAACCTCCAAGATTTCTGTGTAAGGAGAGAGAGCTAAGAGCTGATTGATACTTGAGCAAAAAAGCTAGAAAAATAATTTTAAAAGTCACCCCTCCCTTTCTCCTTCCCCTTTTGGCAGAGCAACACAAGCAGACGTGGTGTAGACACAGCTGTACCCGCATGCAAGGGCTTTGGTCAGCGTTATCGTGGGAGGTAAACACGCTCCAGCAGGAGGATTTCTTGCAGCATTCGCCCAGCCTTGGTCAATATTTGTCCTGAGTTTCCCAAGAGAAAGCACCAAGGTTGGTGAAGATGACTTCACAGCCCCACATGTGCCATGCCAGGAGAGCTGGGTAAATACAAGGGCTGTGCTGCCCATCCCCACAGGACAGGATGGGTGCTGGAGGGGACATGAGGTTTAGGTGGCCTCAAAACCCCATCCAGCCTGGTCCCAACAAACCTTTCACAGCCTCCTTGTGCACCAGCACCCAAAACACAAGCAAGAAAGCAGACAGTGTTTTAAAAGAAGAAAACCATGTTAGCCTTATCCCTGCCTTTGATTTCTGCTTGGATGTTCTTGTTCAAGGTATAAAGGTAGTGTCTCTAATGAGATTACATATTACAGTCAGTCGGGAGCTGTTAAAGGGCTGTTTCTAATGGGATTAAAATGTATAGCACCCAGTTATAGTTGTAATTGCATTACACCCCTAAGGAGAGCCCATAGTGTAACTGAAGGCAGGTCAGAGATTCGGTGCACACTGCTTCACTTCAGTATCTCCTGAGCTGCTTCCCTGTTTTTCCTTTTTTCCCCTGTCTTGGATGAAGAACAAAGAGAGAGAAGATTTAGCAGAGTGTCAGGAAGTGACTGGAGGCTAATCCCTCTTCTGACACTCCCCAGCACCAGGGGGAAGTAACTGAGATCAGCCAAATTGGCATATCAAAAGCCTTCTAATTATGTCACTGGTGGCTTGAGCCAATTCCTAACATTCTTATTCATGGAGTTTCCAGCACAAGAAAACCCTTCTTAATCCCAGCTGCTGTTGTGCAGAAGGTAATGTCATAGATGTGTTTCTCTTTGTTAGTGCTGGGGATGAATCCCCACTCACAGTCCTGGGTGATAGCAGAACAGGGTGGGTGACCTCCTGGCTGCTGTTGCATGGCAGGGTTTTGTCACTGGGGGTGTATCCTCTGAAAAATTAAACCAAATCCCTCCTCCCTAGGCTCCTGCACTGTGGCCATGAAGAGCTGTGGTAAAATAGTCCCAGATTTTCAAAAAAATGTTGGTGTGACAGCAGAGATCTTTCCCCCTGCATGTCCCTCAGGGTTTCTTCTGCTCCACACCAACCACTAGGTCACCAAAGCCCACTTGTGCATCATGCTGGTGTTAAACCCCCCAGGACCAGGGCAGCTTGTTTGGCTCCAGCTTGTGCTCTAGCTCTTAAAAAGATACTGTTCAGTAGCTCCTCAGCCCAGGTTTGCATTCCTTATTGACCCCCCAGTGCTGGCAGTGGTGGGGATCCGTGCTGGCTGGCACATAGCATGTGCCCACGGCCATCCAGCAGTCAGCAGTGAGGACAAGCAGAGGACCCAAGGCATCCTGGCAGCCACTGTCTGTCCTACCTGTTTGGCCACACACCTCCCTTTAAACAGGGACAGCCAGCTGGCTGGAAGGGTGCGAGTTTAAAGCAGTAATAATACTCAGTCCGTAGGTAGCACTTTTCATCTGCAGCCTCAAATCTCTTGACAAATATTGCTCGCAGTAGCAGAGATCTGAAAAGAACAAAGGAATTGGGTCTGTGCCCATCTTGCTCCTTTGTAATATGCAAAGAAGGCCAGGAATCACTTTGTTCATGTTAGGTTTTATTTTTTTTTTTTTTTTCTTTTAAGGTATTAGAAATGCAGATCTTCATTGCTCAAGAGAAAACAGTACATTCATATCACGGGGCAGATACTGAGCAGGTGACACTGGAGCAACAAGGGAAGTGATTTGTTCTCAAGCTACTTAAATCACTGCCTTTTGTACTTTCCTGTTGTTGTTGACACAGCTCAAAAGCCTGCAAAACCCTTGGGAGCAAAGACACTCCTGCTAAAACAGTGGCAGGGCACCCACACCACTGGGCAGAGCTGAGATGCTGCATCCCCAGCTGAGATGTTGGAGCTGGTGTGCCTGGAGGTGCCAGAGCTGCACAGGGACACCAGGGTTGTGAAAAACTTTTATTGCCCTTTAACTGTGGCACCTCTGTGAGGCTGGGGTTTGAGTTTGAGTCCGTGTTTGAAAGCAGCACATGGAGGCTTCGAGTTTATTTTTCTGGGAAACACCTTTTTTAACTCGTTTTTAACAACTTGGCAAAGCATCAGCCTGTGTGGGACCAGCACCCAGCCTTCCCATCAACTCAAATGGTATCTGCCTTCATTATCTGCCTCCAAAGCCATCCTCCTTTAATCCTCCTGAGACATGTCCCTGGGAAACACCTCTCCTAGGCTGCAGTTTTCCCAGCACTGTGCGAGACCATCAGTGCATGTGAGGAAGGGGTGATGGAAAGGGCTGTCCACCACCTGGCCAGGGTGCCCAACAGACCTGGAGCTGTAGGTGGTGTCTCCAGTTTCCCTCTGCCCTCCCTGGGCCCCAGATGGGAAGGCAAAGCTCTCCCAACCCACACAAGGCAAGGCAAAAATCTGGCACCCTCCCACTGCCCCGCAGCGCTCGATCAAAGGGGCTCCGTCCAGGGAAACGTGCAGAGAGGAGCGTAGTCCCAAGGTGGCTCTCAGGGAGCATGAGAGTGAAACAGGGGGTGGTGGCCATCAGTGAGGCATTTGGGCCCTGCTAATGTTGGGCAAAACCAAGCTGTCTTCCTTGGTGCCAGGTGGGAGCAGGGATGGAGATGGTATTGATTCAAGAGGAGATGGAGTCTCCTGAAGCCACCAAGGAGGTGCTCAGACCAAGGACCTGGCAAAGATTTTTAGCAGAGAACAGCCTGGTCTCAGCCATGTCCCATTTTTTTTTTTTCCCAGGTAATGGTGGCTGATGTTCTAGCCCATGTGCTTGGGAAGAATACACAGTAAATTATTAATATACCACCCCTAGAATGTCAGCACTGGCAAGAGGGGAGGATGTAAGTTTCTGCCTGCCCCAGATCCCACCAGTGCTTCAAAGCAGGGACCTTACACCCAGGAGCAGGGCTGGTGGCACTGGGGACATGTCAAGTCCTTTGCCTGGACATCTCCTGGTTTATAGGGCAAGACAGGGATGAGAGAGGAAAACAGGCTTGAGAATCAGAAGGTGAAGACACCTGGACACTGAGCAATGAAGCACCCAGCACCCTGCTGGCCCCATCCATCTGTCTGTCTGACTTCCTGACAACGGTGACCATCCCCGGGCAAGCTGGCAGGCAGGACACCCCTTTCCAGTCTTCCTCACCCAACCAGAGCCAGCTGGAGATGCTCGGGGCAGGGGGGACCCATTTCCACCCTTTCCCCCTGGGTAAGCTGGAGCAGAAAGGAGCCACCCCGGCTCCAGAGAACCAACTCCCTCGAGACGCCGACGGGCAGAGCCGGGAGCCCGGCCAGGGGCTGCGTGCGCCAGATGTGTGCTCCATCCCCTACCCCCAGCTCCCTGTCCGACTCACCTCCCCCAGCTACAGCATCACCTGCCTGTTTATACTGCCTGTTACCTCCAACTCTTTTTATACCTTGGTCTAATCTAGATACTGTTAATGATATTTACTTTCAAGACACTCACCTTAGATTGGCTTTTCAACATCTAAATTAAGCGTTCCATCCCAGTCTTTGATATCATGACGGCACTTCAGCTACCTTTGATCATATCTACTAAGTATTCTCATTAGTAATCAACATTACTTACTTAAAATAAACACATGTTTTCTTGAAGCTTTGTGGTTAGGCTTAATCAGCCGCAAAAATTCCCCTTAAGATGGTTTGTATCATTCAAGGGCATTTGCGTCCATAACCCTGTAAATAGTTGTTGTTTTCTGTGAGCTCTCCAAAATGTTGTCTGCCCAGATCTGACTTTCCATGAAAAGGATTTGATACCTGCAACATCCCCCCCCGGGACTAAACCACTGTTCGATACCACCATGGAAACTGAAGGGGGAGAAGAATGGCTGTCAGCAAACTCCATCTTTCTCCTCCTGGACCATCGGCTTCATCAGAAGGCAGAAAATATCTCCAGGGGTGCTGAGCCTGACCCCTGACTTCCCAGTGAAACCACTTGAGACATTGCAGTGCTTGGAAGAGAGAGATCTGGTGATGCTTTGAACGGGAGGCAGGTGCTGCTGGGTTTGTACAGCACCTGTGCCCTCAGACCACGCTGTAGGGTTTAGGTGGCGTGGGACCTGAGAGTAAAAGTCCCTCTGATGTGCAGAAAACGGTGAGGAACTTCTAGGTTTTGAGTAAGTTTGTGCAAAGCAGCTGCTGTCACTGCACCCTGGGCAAATTGAAGGGTATTGGTTGGAAGGGACCTTAAATCATCTAGTTCTGACCCCTCTGCATGAACCCCCCAAAAAAACCAAACCATACTTGGCTCAGGGTCCTGCATTTGACATGCTTCACATTGCTAATGAGCAGCTTCATGCAAGAGCAGCCCTGACTCACCCTTGCCTGAATCCCAGGAAGGCCTCAGGGGAGGCAAATAGCTACCTCCCTTCTTCCTCCAGGTCTGAACGTGTCCCCATGTCCCCTTCCACCTCATCACTCTACTACAGCTCTTCCTCTCCCCTTATTCCTCACATCCTTCGTCAGGCACCCTATCCTGGTGTCCAGTCCTTGGGGTGCCCCCAGATCCCCCCAAACCCATCAGCAGCCATTCACAGGCTGGAGTGGTGGAGGAGGTGGTCCCCAGGTGACTGTGATGGTAGGTTCCCACCAGGACTTCTCCATCCCACCTGTCTCCAGTGGGAAAGGACCACACCACCTCCCTGCCTTCTGGGCACAGAGGGATTAGGGACACAAAAGCCCTTCCAGGGGGGGATTTTGCAGGGCCTAAATCTTTCCCACTGCTGATAACACTTCCTCGGGATTCACCCCAGCCCCTCCACCCTTTGATGTCAACTGGAGGCACCAGGTCTGAAACAGCCACTGCTGTTGATTAAGCCTAATTAGACTCTAATGCCCTCTTAAATCCCATTTTAAAAGGGAGCAATTCAGCACACCCAGGGCTGTCTGAAGACAACAGTTAAGGAAGGAGAGGGCTCACCAGGTAATTCAAGAAGGCCAGGGTGCTGGGATGCTCTCATGGCATCAGCTCCCATGGGATGGACAAGAGGGCAGGCAGCATCCCCCTGCAGCTGAGGGCAACCCCAAACCCATGGCTTCTTCTCCATGAAGGAATCTCCAATCTTGGGAACCACTCATTTCTCCACCAAGAGGAGATTTCTGATGGGGGCAGGAGCTGTCAGGTGAGGAGGCGAGGAGAGGGAAAGAGGATGGAGACTCAGGCAGTCCAGGAATAGGTTGGAGTGTTAATAACAATTTTTTTCTAACCAGGTGCATTTTTAGACATCTCTTGAATCAATGTGTTGAACCAATCCCCCTTGGGGACCATCCCTTGGTGGGAGAGAGATCATCCCTCCCTTCACCTAACTCATCTCCCACCATACAAGAGGTATGAAGATCAAGGTTTCAGTTTAGGAGAACAAAAAGGGGACAAAGTCTCATTTATCACACATTCCAGCACCACTGATTTCCATGGCTCCTTGCTGCTCCATCCCCACCCCTTCTCCTCCGTGAGGCTCAAGAGCTGGGAAGGAGATATTTCCCTGCCTAGGCCTTTGCCTCAGCCACACGACCAACCTCCCGCCTTCAGGTCCAACTTTCTCTAGAAACCAGGCCTGGGTCCAAATTAATTTTCTGTATGTGTTGTTGGAGCGATTAGATCTGCAAATCAACATAGCCACAAACTGAATAATGCACCAGCACTGAGAGCTGTCGGGGCAAAGCCCTGAGTTCCTCGTCAAGTTGAGTCCTGCAGAGCCTGTAACTAATGATTTTTCTCACTTGGCCTGGAGTCAGCCCCCTGTCTCTCACATGCACACACAAACACTCTACGTGTGCCTCCTTACCATAGCATGATGGGCAGATAAAGGGAGGGAGAGCAGCACCCCAGTGCAGGGACACTCACCCTCAGAGCCCCGTGGGAGATGCTGAGAACAACAGAGACAGTGGGATGTAGGGAGAAGCATCTCACCTTGGCTCAGGTCCTGTTGGGGCTTTCCTCCCTTGCTGGGATGTTCTGGAGGTCTCTGGTTTTGTCCCGTTGTTGAGGGCTGGCCCCAAGCCCATGGGTGTCCATGAAAGCCAAGGATGAGTTCAGTGTTCTGGAAGGTCTCAATCATGGACACCAACACCCTGACCATACCAGTGTGGAAGTAGAGGGTGATGGTAGATCCTAGAAATTTCTCAAGTGTAACCTGGTTGGATCCAGAGAGAAGAAGCACATGGGAAAACCAGGTATGAGATGCTTTCTTCTACAAGCATGCTCTGGTCCCCAAGATTTCCTTATTGGAGGGGTTGAACCCTGGTGGAGTCACCTCCCAACATATTAGGGTTTCTGTCCACATTCACACCCTTGTCCAAGCCACAAGCTCCATTTCTATAGATGGGTTCTCCCATGGCCCACAACATTTCAGGCCAGAACTATTTCAGCCCCATTCAGGAGTCTCTGGGTGTGTTGGTGAGGCACAGGAATGTCCTGCAGTGGAGAAGCCAGCACACAGCTCTGGGCTGTTCTGCCCTGCAGTCATCTTCTTGCAGCCAGAGTGGTGGGGCCACACTCACAAGCTCTCCAGCAGCCTGGAAGGAGGCATTTAGCTTAGACTAAAGGATGGGAGCATGCTCATCTCCTAGCTTGCCTCCTAGAACATGCCTGTGGCACATCCACACGAAGAGACATCTCCATCTTCTGAGATGTATCTAGGGCAGGTAGGCTGAGCTGCCCTCTGGACATGTCTCTTTTGCTCCCCTCACTCCAGGAGCCCAGGTAGCCAGGTGGGAAGGTGTTCACATCACCCACCTGTCAGCCTCTGCAGGGCTGACTTCTGGACCTCAGTTCCCTTTGTAGTCACCAAAGGCCCTCTGGAGGTGCAATTCACCCAGCCTGTCTGCAACAGCTTTAAGACAAGATGAACAGCACCCTAAATTCCCCTGGCTGTACAGATTAGATCTCCACCAACTATAAAGGGAACACAGCAAGACCTCTGGGCCTTTTACCTGTCTGCATTTAGTACTATGGTTGCCACCCTTGGTGACTGAAGCTGGGTGAGATGAGGATTTGCATAAATGGAGGAGAAAACAGAGTAGGTGAGGTCCCCCATGGCTGGAACAAGGAGAAAGAGCAGCAAAATGGGCTTGAGGATGAAAAAATTGGATCTCTCCCACAGGGGTACGGTTGTTTGGATGGGATCTGTGCTGATGATTGCTCAGGGGAGAGAGGACCTCTCTGGTGGATGCCTCCTAGAACTGACAGGGTATTTGGTCCCATTTCCTCACTCTGCCTAAAGCCAGCTTGTGGGATGAGTGGAATATCCCTGAGCTACCAGCTCTGCCATGCTGGGACAGAGTGAGACAGAGCAACTTCTGTCTTTAGCTCAACCTAGCAAGCCTACCAGATATCCAACCCACCACACAGGTGTCAACCCAAGGAAGATGTCATTTTTTTGAGGATAACCACATTTGTTGGAGAAGTGTCTTTGTGAGTGGCTTGGTCTCCCAGCCTGACATCTCTCTGTTGCACGAGGCTTACTGCAAAGCAGAGAAACAAATCTTTCTCCTGGTGCTGAACAGGATGCTCTTGTGCTCAGCTATAGCTATAGCTGCAATCATCAGTTGGATTATCCTCTCTGTGACCCTCTTCATTCCATTTCCTTATGATAAAATTATCATTTATCTGTTTTATCATATATGCCTGGTTGTGAGTCAAGTGTGATAATGGTAGAGGAGGTTATTCTTTATATCACACCTCCTAAACAGATCCATGCCTCCTAATCTGACACCAGCAGGAGCAGATCTACCTCCACTCATCTCTTTCACCCCACCCCATGAGGAGGATGGGGACACCCTTCAGTCCTACTGCTTCTAATGTAACAACTCTAAACATACTCCTTTAAGGTACTTTCAAAAGATGCCACCTTAGCAGCAGCCTTGAGGAGGAGGTTGGGTGCTCAATCCAAGCCCATCTTGTCTCCTGTCATATCTATATGTTCCTTGTCCACTTCCTGGTGACCACGCAGTGGCTCCTCCAGCCACTGGAGGGGCTGAAAGCTAACCTGCCAGAGCTTGGTCCCACTTATACCAAGATGAAAGGGGTTGTTTCTACAAGGTTGGGACCTCATGGGACTGCAAACATGACCCCTGAGCCCGTACAACATCTGTTTCAGATGATGGGAGAGGAGCAACACCACCCTGGTGTGCCCCCCATCACTCTTCTTGTGCCACTATCAGTCTCCTGAGGTACCCCCAGCTCACACCAGCAGGAAGGGGAAGGAGTCCTGCAGGTGTAGCTTGTACCAGCTTGCCAGGCAAAAGATCAGTGGGAAAGAATGTACCTGCAAGAACAACTTCATGCATCTACCTTGGGGTCATTGCAGAACTATTGCCCCAGCTCATGCTCCTGCCAGATGTTGCCACACTGCAAAGATTTTGGATGAAGTCACCCTCAGGAAAGGAGAAGCCAAGAAGACTTCTGGTCTGGTCTGATCTGGCTGTGCATGGTTCACACAGCCACAAGCAGGACAGCCCAGGCTCCCCAGCTGACCACCCTGGCAGAGAGCATCCCCCTGCCCCCAGGGCATCCATCATTTGCTTATTTTTTCTGAGGGAACCTGCTGGAGACCTTCTCCTGTTTCCATGGTTTTCCTGTGGGAAGCAAATCTGTGGATATGGCCAGACATAAGCAGGGCATCCAGGAGCCTGGGGAAGGCAGTTCATGGAGAAGAAGTCAAAAATGGTGTCCTGCCAGCAGCAATTTTGGCATAGATGTGTGCAGGCGATGGACCCCTCAGCTCAGGAAGGAGATTGAGGTGCTGGAGCAGGTCCAGAGAAGGGCAAGGAGGCTGTGAAGGGATCCAGCACAAGTCCTGTGAGGAAGGGCTGAGGGAGCTGGGGGTGTTCAGTCTGGAGAAGAGGAGGCTCAGGGGAGACCTCATCACTCTCTACAACTCCCTGAAAGGAGGTTGGAGCCAGGTTAGGGTCAGTCTCTTCTCCCAGGCAACTCTCAGTAAGATAAGAGGGCATGGGCTTAAGCTCTGCCAGGGGAGGTTTAGGTTGGATATTAGGAAAAAATTCTTTACAGGGAGGGTGATCAGGCATTGGAATGGGCTGCCCAGGGAGGTGGTGGATTCTCTGTCCCTTGAGGTTTTTAAGAAGAGATTGAATGTGGCACCCAGTGCCATGGTCTGGGAACCACAGTGGGA
Source organism: Heliangelus exortis (assembly GCF_036169615.1). NCBI lineage: Eukaryota > Metazoa > Chordata > Aves > Apodiformes > Trochilidae > Heliangelus > Heliangelus exortis. The sequence goes on from NC_092431.1 coordinate 4,670,841, forward strand.
ATGGGTTAAGGGTTGGACTTGCTGATCTCAGAGGTCCTTTCCAACCAGGCTGATTCTGTGATTCTGTGAGAGGGACAGTCACCCAGTCACCCCTGGTGGTTCCCATCTCCTCTTGCGAGGCATCTAAGCACTGCTGGGGACATACCCATAGGAACCCAGTGTGCACCAGGACACAACACGAGGGTGCTGGTCTTGATCCAGATCCTGAACCAAGGGGCTGGGAGATGCAGGCCCAGGCTGGGCTAGGCCGCCCACTCTCCCAGCATCTCCTGGTACCCCACCACACGACATCTCCTCGCAGGGAGATCAAAAGGCATCCAACCCACTGATCGTGTCGAAAGGCTCCCTGATTACCTCACCATTAGCTGCACCCATGAAACGAAATCCTCAAGGTTTGAGATGAAGCTGAGGTTTCAGATGAGAGGGCGAAGGAATGACTCAGTGCCTTTCAAACGCCAAAGTCTTCTCCTCCATCCTGTTTGTACAGCACCAAGCACGAGGGGTCCAGGTGCACGCCTAGGGCTCTGAAACACCGCCACAATTAAATAATAAGTGTAATAGCAGCTGTACTCCCACCAGTAGGGCTTCGTTTATTATTTAAATATTCAGTTATGCCTGGTAGCACCTCTCGGAGGATGGGGTTCGTTTCTGTGAGCTGGAGAGTGACCCCACCAGCAGCCACCACTGCATGACCAAGGGGCATTTCAACACCTGCTGGCAGCCACAGGAGCAGCCCTGGTGCTGGTGAACACAAGGATAGTTCAGGGTGCAGCAGCCCCAGGGTCCTGGGGTTCCCCAAGGGTTGGGGCAGGGTTGGGCAAGGGGTTTTCCAGCTGATATGAGAAACCTGTAGAGCCTATGAAGCTGTTGAGCCCCACCTTGGGACTTGTCCAGATGAGGTCCCCTGGCTGTAGGCACATCTCCAGATGGGAGCATCTGGGGACAGTGGCCACAGGGGTATCACCCAGAGCTGGATGCAGGCAAAGGGGAGCATGGAGGGGTGAAGAAGCTGTCTTCTCCTCCCTTTCCACCTGAAGAATCATCAACAAACCTTGAATTTCAACCCTAAAAAAAAAAAAAAAAAAAATGAACCGATACAAAACAAGCAGCACCGTGGTTTGGCAGTGCTGCTTGAGGTTTGGGTTGGTGATCACTGACTCACTGCTGGGCTCTGAAGCCCATGGGAAGAAATGACTCCCTGGAGTCTCTGCAAGGAACTTGAAGACCCTTTGCCCAGCTCCCAGCATCAGCCCTTCCATAGATCTCACCTCTGGCTCCCAGGACTGATGGGGCTCCTGGGAAGCAGTTTGCCCTCAGCCTGGTGCTTCTCCTGTCAGGTCCAGCTCAGAGAAGTGGTGGGAACCACCTGCATTTATCTCAGAAGAAATAGTGCCATCTACTGACATTACAAACTGGATTCCTAGAAAGCGAGGGGCGGATGCTTATCTTCCTTATGCTGACGGGTGTTTGGGGTCATGCCAGCCTGAGAAACACCCACACCCGGCTAGGCTGGTGGGGCAGCCCCAGGAGTGGCCCACGAACAGGGCTGGGGGATGCAGACAGCCTGAGATACCCATGGAGATCCAGGGCAACCCCATGGTCGGGACAGCCTCGGTACCAGAGATGCAATCCTTGAGGAACCCCAGGAGAAGAGCTGAAGAAGAAGGTGCTGCTGGTTGCTGCCACCCAACAGGATTTAATTAAGGTTTTGTCCCCTTCACTGTAATTGATGAACAAAGCTAAATGTTCCTCCTGGAGGAGTTACTGGAAAAAGTCCTTTGGCTGGTATGGTGAGGGCTGAGATGTTTTTTCATGGTCTTTCCCAGCCTCATTAAAGCCTCAGGTCCCACGCCAGTCCCTGGGAGGTACCAGCATTCAGCATGATGCTCTGTGCATGGGTATATATGTATATAGTTAAGCTACATTGGTTACACATGTGCTACAGGAAAATCCATCCCCACTTACATGGTTTAGCACTGAGGTCACCTTCCCATGCAGGCACCACAGCAGGAGTCACACCACCGGTTTCCAGGGTTGGCAAGACAAAAATCACAGGAAAAACTTCCTTGGGAGCATCCATTCCCATGCAGGGAGGCATCAGGACCCCAGTGGGGAGGACTCCGTGACAGGGAGAGGATCCCACTCCACCACTTTTCCAGGGACACGATCCCACCCCACCACTTTTCCAGGGACGTGGGGACAACTGCAGAAGTCCAGGTGGAAAAGAGACAGTGTGAGCTGTGCTGAGTCGCCCAAGCCTGGTGGAGCTCAGCCTGGGAATGGCCTGTGGAAAACAAGGCTGCTGATTTTCTGATTTTCCAAGCTGCCCTACCTAGAGCAAAGCCATCAAAGCAGCAGGAGCATTCCTGAGGTCTGACCCAGCGCGGGAAAGTCAAGGAAAGATTCCCACTGAACTCAACGGACACTGGACCACAGCCACAACACTGAGATGTAGCCAAGATTTATTTAGTATTTTTCCCCATGGTTTTATCCGAGATTTCATCCCGCCAGGGCTCTGTCTCATCCTGCAACGAGGAAGTCAGATTTATCCTTCGGAGTCATTTTAGCATAACAGATAGAGAAATATATATAGTTAGAAACATCATTGTGTATGAATATATATATATAAAACACATATATATTTTATATACATACAGATAGCTTTTAAAATGAGAAATGAAAAACAGAGCAAACACTGTAATGATTTCTACTTATGCAACATATTCTGCCTAACATATTTATTTTTAATGGCAGTCATTTTAATAGCTCTAAGGCCCTGAATTAGTCCAATATGTTCTTAACTACGTTCACTTTAAATACAAATGCTAATGACTTTTCCAGAGGGTCCAGTGCCCTGGAAGAGCTTGCTGCACACCAGTATGTTCTCCTTAACATGTTTGCTTTTAATAACAGGTTTAATGATGCACTCGGGGCCTAATAACCCTGTTTAGTCACAAAGAGAAAAACCAGCTACAAAATACTTTCTCTAAAAACTAGGCTACAGGGGATTGCTGAACTGTTCTGAATCCACACTGGCTATTTTTTTGAATCACAGAATCATTAGGGTTGGAAGCATCCTCTAAAATCATTCAGTCCAAATGAGCCCCTCTGTATTTCTGCGTCCAGGCACTGGACCCCAGCTGGATGAGCAGCCCAAATGGATTTTTGGAGGTGGTTTTGCAGTGACTCTGCTGAGCAGTGGAGCCATTTGGGGTGATGGATGGCAGCCCAACATGGCCTTGCCTCCTCCTGCCCCCTGCAATGCTCAGGGACTGGATTTGGGGAGATACATGGGGTAGGTTTCAGAGGAAACATCCTACTGACGTCGCTGGCAGAGACGTGCCAAAGGGGAGCATGTTTGAAAATCACACCCCCCATCCATTTAAAAAAAAATAAATACCAACACCAAAAATCCCAGGAGCAAAAAAAAATCCCAGGAGAAAAAAAAAAAAAAAAAAGCCCAACAAAAAACCCCAAACCAAAACAAACAAAAAAAGAAACCAACCAAAAGAAAACCCCCACAACAACAGCAAAGCCCCAACTCCTACTTGAAGCAGCTCACCAAGAGCTACAAATACACCCAAATGAAGGCAGGCAGCAGCTGCTCTCTGCTGTCATGCCCAGATTTTACTTATTTCAATTAATAACCAACACCAACTCCATTCCCATGACTGCAGCATAGCCCCTCTCCTGTCTCAGCTCTCCCAGCTGGGGCTGGAGGCAGGCAGGACTCCCTGTGTACATCCACTTCAGCAGAGAGGTACTTTCTGTTCCCAAAAAAAAAAAAAGAGATTTCCCCAGCAGTGCAGCTGGCAGGGCTTCACTCTCCTCCATTGCTGTGTCCAGGCCTGTCCAAGCCCAGACCTGCATCCAGACTTGTGAAATCTCACGTGCTGGGGAGATGCTCAGAGCTGTCCATGACTTGTGGGCATAGGACCAGCCCAATCCACCCCTGGTTTGCAGGGCCACCCCATGGGATATCACACATCTCCTGAGTGAACGGTGGGGTTGGAGCTCCCCTGGGGGTAATGTGCTTTTCCTCTGCACAGGAGCATCCCAGGGTGTGAATTTTGCACCAAAAAAACAAAAAACCTTGCAGTTGGTCCTAAATATAACCATGGCAGATCTCACCAGGCTTCAGCTCTGGCTGCATGAAAAACACTTGCAAAGCTTGAACCAGCTCTAATTTGTATAGCTTCTGCCCCAGGGCCTAAGCGAAACAGGAGGGTGGAATCCAATAGCATGTTGTGCATAAAAAGATTATGCCAAAGATAACCTTATTGCTAATAATAACCCTGGAATCCTATCCTGTGAATAGGCCCTATTGAATGTTTGAGCACAGGCATTCCTCGGTTAGGTTTTTCTGCCTACAAATATTTCACCTGAGCCTTTAAATACTAATCACGGAATTCAGATGAAGGCTTTTTATCTTCAAAGTGCTGCAGAAAAAAAAAAAAAATCAATTCATTAATCAGAGATAATTAAAGGGCACAAAATATGCCTTTTTCAAGCGCGGGGAGCCAACCAACACAGCGTGAAGCCATCGTGGGGACTCAGAGCATCCCTCCCACCGTGAACGTGATTTTCCCGGAGCGGTGCCCAGGCTGTAGTTTTGCTTGTTCCCAGCAGCTCTGCTCAAGCTGTCTTCCTGACATGTGTTAGGCTGTATGTCTGCCACGCAGGAAATAGGGTTTGAAGCTCACAGCCAGGAGCAAAAACTGAGATTGAGGCTTTAATGAAGCTGGGATTGAGTGGCTAGGGTGGTTCAGTGAAGCAGTAAATGCAAACACATTATCACCTGAGAACTTGCTCCAATTTCACACCAATTAACTAGGAATGAGAGAGGAGGGCTGGGGCTGGCTGCAGAGATGGCTGATAATCCCGTGAATGGGCAGAAATGGTTGGTAAGCAGAAGGGCTTGTGCCAAAACTGGTTTGTTAGATAACGCCAGTCCCGGCAATTTTGTCTTGGGGAGTGAGCATGTCATTACTGGAGCTGCTTTTATTAGGAAATATTAAAAACATTTGCAGAAATACAGATGCCCGTGAGGAAAGTACGGGTGGAAAGTAATAAAGCAATAGCTGATGATTTTATTTTTCTGCCAATGTGTCATATCACAGGGAGAGGGGAAGGGGAGAGGATGGCTGGGATGGGAAGGACTGCCTGGTACAATGCTGGCAGCTCCTGGAGGGGAATATCCCAGCCTTAAGGAGCCCCTGGGAATGCTCAGCTCTGGATTCGGGGTGGCTTTGACATCCTAAGCCACTGCCTGCAAATGGAGGTCTGAACCCCACAAATAGGGCACAGCAGGTCCCAAAAACTCACCTTGACATCAGTGATAGGACCCATCTCCTCTGCCTGCACCCAGGAGCCAGCTCACCTTTACCACTCTTTTCATGTTGGAGCTGTTTCCTTTTTTTCCTGCTGGAGTTATTTCCAGGTTAGGAGTTAAGAGTGAAAAATGGGGAGCAATTAAGGGGAAGAACTACTAAATGGGTTTCTATGGATTAAGTACTAAACCAAATCCCAGGGTGCTGGGCCCCACATTACCCCTCATTAACTGCTGGGTTTGATGTCTGTGAGTGATCAGCCTGCTTCCCTGAACCATCCCAGCCATGAGACATCCCACAATCAGCAGGGTGAGCCAGAGTTATTTCTTGTATTTAGATGAAATCTTGTCTTCATTTCAAAATGCATCAGTGATAGAGGCAGTGACCAAGGCAGAGGCAAGAACCCCTTGCTGAGTTTTCATGCTGACACACCAGGTTGGAGAAGATCTCAAGAAAAACTGGAGCTTGGGGTCTTTTTCTCACAGGGACAGGAAATATTTGAGAGCAAAAGAGTTTGTCATCTCCTGCTGGGGAAGGGGCTGGGACAAGGTGGGGAGTGCTCCTCAGCTGCTTCAGTGCAGTCAGCCATCTGAGAGCCCCCAGGCTAAGCATCACACCCAACTATTGCTTCTCAGCTGCTGGGCTGCTGCCATCCATTGGAGGGATGGGAATGAGCAACTCATGAGCAGCAGCAACAGCTCAAACCATGGCAAAGCCCATAGAGAAAATCACATTGATGCCCACGGGCCTGGGAGGCTGCACAGCTTTGCTTGGATGCTGTAATGTCACTCACTCCAGATGTGCTTCCTTAGGGGACTGCAAGAGGCTGCAGAATTTTTTAAAAGAGGGTCCTGGTGTGTGTGATTAGCCCTGGGGAAGGTCTGTGCCCTCAGACAGGTCCTCAGCACTGCTTTGGCTCCCCTGGGGCAAGATAGCAGCTGGGAAGTCATGTTAGCCCTGAGAGCCAGCCTGTCCTGCTCCCCAGCAGGGAGCTCCAACAGGATAATTGCAAGGAAGGTGCAAACAGGGGAAAAGCAGTCACTGCACTCCTCTCACTCAATATTGAGTCATTCCAGCTATGGGAGGGGCTGAGATATCTCCCTTTAAAATCAGGAAAGTGTTTTCTCTGGCGATGGAAGATTGATAGCCACTGAGAGACCAGGACAAGCCACAGTATACTAAAAAGAACCAAGTATGGCCCACCTGGCTAAGAGCCAAGGAGAGTGCCAGGGCTGGGTGAAGGTGAAGCCTCATCTCTGGGCAAAGGGAGCCCTGGGTGCCCCCTCCCCTGCTGTAAGCCTGGTTTCTGGTGTCCTGCTCACTTCAGGTGTGTGTTCCCCTCTGAATGGACGTGGGAAGATGGAAAAAAGCCATGGCTTAAATGAGCAAGAGTCAGCACCTGGAAGGATGGAATGGGGTTCTGGGGGCCCTTGCTTTAGTTTTTCCATCTGTGGGGAACAGGAACCTGAGGTCCTTCCTTCCCTGAAGCTTGCAAACCTCTCTCCCAAGCAGGCCCAAACCAGGACACAGGCTGCAGCAAACACGACTCAGCAGCAAAGCTCCCATAGTGTACCCAACGGTGCTCCCAAGCCCTGGTGCAAATCCACAGGGCTCTTCCTGTCCGCTCTCTCCAGCCTGTAATTATCTTAAAGGCAACAATTAAAACTATTGAAACTCATGTGATGGGTTTAGGGAGCATAGCTTGGCTAATCCCCACAAGCATCCCGAAGGAGCGGAAGCAAGGAACTCCCTGGGGCTGGATGCTGGTGCTTTGCTGGGCAGGTAGGGAACAAATGGGGCTGCAAAGGACCAGGTTTGGGGTGAGGTTCCAAGCAGTGTGGGACCCCAGGGCTCACCCATGTGGCAGCAACAACGTGAGGGTCTCCCCAGTTCTCACCCCATCTTGATACTCCCCAGGGTCCCATAGAAAGTCAGCGATGGGAAAGACCCCATCCCCAAAAGCTACTTTGTTGGCTTAAAGCTCTGATTGCAAACTTCAAGGGGAAAAATGTCATCTTCCTTTTTCCATGTTGGTCCAGGACCTAGCACAGCAGATCTTGCTCCCTTCCATGTGTCAGATCCCAAAATAATGCTGTGTTGATGCACAGCCCCTCCTGCCTTCCCCATCCTCGGCTGCAGCATCCACTGCACACTCAATGTGCAAGGGGCTGTGCCAGCACCCACCATGATTTCTGCTCCAGGAGGCCCAAAACAGGAGCAAGGAGATGGATAGCAAAGAACTGCATGGAATATCACTCTCCTTCTGTGCTCACCACTTCTTAATTTATTTTTTTTCCCCCAGGAATCATTATTTTTGCTATTTTTCTGAAAGCATCGCCCTCCTGGAGCCACGTAGTAAGTGATTCTTTGCTGCTTTCTCTAACAAATGTTTTCTAACCTGCTCTAAAAACACTGCTCAGCTTTGGGAACCCCAAAAGGCAGGGAACTTGAGAGGAAAAAAAAAAAAAAAGATAACACAAACTCTTTGTTTTCAGTATCTTGTGATCTTAAAGTGCTTGGGGTGATCTCAGGGGTCTCAGGGCAAGGACAGGACCATGGAGGGCAGCTGCTGTTTCCTCTCTTCTTTAGCCCTCTTGCTCCAGGAAAGTAGCACTTTTCCTACCCCCAGATCACTTTTGTTGTGATACAGTATCATAAAGATTTCTAAAATGTCTAAATTTGTTTCCTTTCCCCAAACCTTAAACACAATTTTACCATAAAGACTAGAAATGAGTCCTTTTAGCTCATCTTTTTTAAGCTCAGAATAACTTTTTTTTAAGTTTTTGCTTAAAATCAGCTCTATTTTGGTGAAACAAAGCCTTTTTTTTTTTTTTTTTTTTTTTTTTTACAATCTAAACAAATCCAAATTCCTCCTCAATTAAATATTTAAATTCTGAATGCAAGCTATCTTTTTTTTTTTCTTTCTCCTTTTCATTTCCCCCTCTTCCTCATTTCAAAAATAAAAATTACTGAGGAAAATCCTCTTCTGAGCCATTTCTGATGCTGCTAACACCAACAGCCCCAAGGATGCTCCCACCCCTGTGCTCCCATCACCAGGGAAGGAACCCAGACCCCCTCCCCTCACTCCCCACGGGTACCCATCAGGCTGCACCCAACCCACAGGACAGATCCCAGTCACGGGGACAGAAAAGCCCATGACCAACCCAGCCTTGTCCTGCAATTACCCCAAAAGGGTCAAGGCTGTTTTCTGGAATGGGTGGGGAGCATCAAATCAGAGAAGCATCACCCCGTGGGGCTTGAAGGGCTGCACTGCCCCAAATCAAGGACCCCCTCACAATGTGGCTGTCCTGTATTCCCTGTGCATTTATCATGCACACTCTGTAGATCTCAGGTTATAAATGACAAAAATACATCTTTAAATGTTTTCATTTAAAAATTAAAATGCTGCATTGAGGCTCTTCACTGTTGCCATCTGTGGAGGAGCAGAGCTGACATGCAGATTTGGGGTAACCAGATGAAGTGGGATCCATTCCCCCTGCACCTCTTCTCCTCCCACACACTCCTCACAGCAGCTGCAGGAGAAACCTCACAGCCCAGGACCAACCAGGGCATCCTCCAGGTGAGCTGCATTTTCCCCAAATTCTCTTCTAAATGATGAAGCCCATGTCCAATGTCACCTCAGGTATTTATTGATTACCAGCACTAGCTGGGAGAAATGAAGCCCATTTGCCTCAGAGGGCAGGAATAACTGGGTGTAGGTGCCATCCTGCACCACAAATGTCTGGCAAATTTTATTTAGGGGTTGCCTTCTGTCATGTAAGCATCTGACTTTTTTTTATTAGCACTTGTAGAGGGTTTTAGTGCTGAGTGTCTATTTGAAGCCTCAGAGGAGAAAGGGCAGCAGAAGGTGGGAGCTCAGGTTTCCTGGGAAGCTGGGAGATTAATATTGACCACGGGAGAAGCAGGTGGACAGGGATTTAGAGCAGTGCCTGGTTTGTCACAGCCAGGGTGAAAACAAAACAAAACAAAACTTTGGAAACTAAGATGCAAGTGAGAAGGATGGATTCCTATCTTCCAACTGAGATGTTCAGAAGCCAAGAAGTTGCTGGGCTGGATGAAAGCAGCAGTGATGTTCACCAGCCTGCCTTGTGCTGGAGATCAAACAAAGTGATCCCCTCTGCCTTTAAAATGTTTGAAGCTGCAAAATCTTAAGGGCATATAAACTTACTTTGATTGCAGGGCTGGGATCTTGGAAGTCGCGTTCCTTTTAATTTCCTTGAGCTTTCTTTCCCCGTGAAGGACATGTACAGGGTGGTGAGTTTTCAATGGGAACTGGTTTTGCCTCATTTTCCACCTCTCTCCTGCTACAAGGAAAGAAGTGCAGAGCTCCGGAGGCCTGCCTGCCTCTTTCTATGCAGACAGAAAGGGCTGGGTGTCTGTGTTTAATTACAGCCTGAAAGAACTGCATTTAAAAGACAACAGCCAGCTATTTAATTAATACTTATCATTAGCACACATAGGAATGCCTAGCAGCAAATTGCAACAACAAAGCAACTCTTTTTTTTTTTCTTTTTTTTTTTCTTTTTTTTTTCTCTGCACTTGGGATAAATTAATTTTAAAAAAGAGTAAACAAACCATTTGCACCAGATTTGAGGTGACTTTTTATGGAGTGGGAGTACTGGGATAGTAGGCATTACCCTAGGACAGCAGATATCTATAAGAGCAGGCTTTTCAACCTTCAGCTCTCCTGGCCAGGAATCTTATCTTCATCTATCCATCTATCTATCCTTCTATCTTGGCATTTCCACTGGGCTCATCCCCATGTCTAAGTGCTTACTTGTCTTCATACCTGTCCATAAATTACATGGCACCCCCAGGGCATTATAAATAATAATTCAACTCTCAAACCTTCAGAACAATGTTTTAAAGCATTGGTTTATAATTCAGCATGTTGCAAACTCCTTCTCCCACTCCACAAAAGTAACTCTGGAACAGAAGGAGAACCATGGTCAGCGGAGGAAATGCCTCAAAATCAGTTCCTTGGATGGGAGGCATGGGGTGGTTGGCCCAGAGCTGGAAGATGGAGATGGATGTAACAGCCAAGCAAAAGGGAGGGATGGACCACTCCACTCATGGAATTCCAGTACCTGAAGAAAGTTAAGGAGGGACTTTTTACAAGGGTATGTAGTGGCAGGACAAGGGGTAATGGCTTTAAACTGGAAGAGGGGAATACTTACATTAGACATTAGGAAGAAATTCTTCACTGTGAGGGTGGTGAGACACTGGCACAGGTTGCCCAGAGAAGCTGTGGCTGCCCCATCCCTGGCAGTGTCCAACCCCAGGTTGGATGGGGCTTGGAACAAGCTGGTCTGGTGGGAGGTGTCCCTGCCCATGGCAGGGGATTGGAGCTTGATGATCTTGAAGGTTCCCCTCCAACACAACCCATTCTAGGACACCTCCCACTCGACCAGAGTGCTCCAAGCCCCATCCAACCTGACCCTCAGCACAGTCACAGGTCCCTCCTGTCCTGCAGGGATTTGGTGGGATGGAAGGAGGTGGCACAGGGCTGGCTTTGCTGGGGATGAGCTGAGGAAAAGTTTGCCCCACTGCCAGCAAGGTGCTTGCAGCCCAGGGAAAGCTTCCTGCTCTTCCCACACATTCTGCAGCATCCCATGCTGATTCACTTCACAGAATTTACTTTTACCCTGCTAAACGCCACTAAACCTTCAAATTAATCCTCCCATTATGGGACTTCCTTTGATGTCAAAGGGGGAATTTTTTTTTTATAGCAAAGGGGGATTTTTCCTCCCCCCCGGTGTAATTATTCTTTTTTCCCTTTTTTAGACACAAGAGATTCCTGCCAGATGCATGGCTTGCGGAGGCAGCTCCCACACGAGGTATTTATATATTTATATGTATATGATGGGAATGTGGTATTGAGAGACCTGAAGTTTCAGGCAGAAGATAAGGGGAATTTCCCATTTCCTATTTGTTTCAGTGGAAGTTGCCTGGGAAGAGCCTTCATTGGGACTAGGAGCAAAAGCTGAGAGATATGGCACTAGAAAGCAGCTTAAAATGAAAATGTCCAAGGAAAACATCTGATATTTAACACTATCACTAAGCAACTTTTGATGCCTGGGAATGATTATTGACACTGCTTACATTAAATTAATTAAACTAAATTAAATTAAATTAAATGCCCTGCATTCATTCTCCATTGAGCATCTCGGGTGTAATTGTGATAGCTGGGCTGAACATCCCAGCACAGGACTTGAATCCCTGGATGAACCTGGAAGTTAGTGCCTGTGGGTGGTGCTAAGACAGTTTTCTGTAATAAAGAAGGAGAGACTTTACAGAGGGGAGACCTTACAGAGGCCTTCCTGTACCTGAAAGGGTTACAAGAAAGCTGTGGAGGGACTTCCCACAAAGACATTCAGTGGTATGAAAAAGGGTAATGGTTTTAAGCTGGAAGAAGGCAGATTTAGGTTAGACATGAGAAATAAATTTTTCACCATGAGAGTGGTGAGAGACTGGTACAGATGGCCCAGAGAAGCTGTGGCTGCCCCATCCCTGGAATTGTTCAAGGCCAGGTTGGATGGGGCTTGGAGCAACCTGATCTGGTGGGAGGTGTCCCTGCCCATGGCAGGGGGCTGGAACTGGATGATCTCAAAGGTCCCTTCCAACAAAAAACATTCCAGGATTCTATGGTAATAGCTGGTAATGATGGAACAGGCAGGTTTATTCAGAGTTTCAATCATTTTTTATGAATTAGTAGGAAAAAGGGGGTAGAATTGCAGAACTCTTTACTGAAAATGTTATGAAGCAGTCTACTTAAGTCAACAGCAAAGTGTGTTCTTCCAAATAATTCACTGCATGGAGAGCATCAGCTCTTCTCCCAGCAAAACCTGGGGCTCTTCTGTGCCTGGAAAACAAGCCATGGGAGGCAGCAGCCAGCCATGCCCTGGCAGCTCAGCTCTGGGTGACTCCCTGCCCTGACATCTCCCACTGCTGTGCCCTGGCTTTGATCCTCTCCCGGAGCACCTCTGCCCAGTCCTGGCCTCTCTCCAGTGGAGTGGACCTGGTCTCCATCACTGTCAAAGCAGAGATGTCAGGGGGGAGCTGGGGATCCAGGCCAGCTCGGAGCAATGCATCCTGAAATTTGGCTGCAGAGGCTGGAGCTAAGCAACACCTGGGTGTGCTGGAAAGGAAAACAAGGAAACTTTGAATTGAAGCATGACTCAGGCTGGAGATCCTGAGGGAGCAAAGGGAGAAGTGATGCTCTGCTCCCTAATGCTCCCAACCATGGCTGTCCTTACCCTTTTGGCTGTGAGTAGTGGTAGTGAGCAGCCACAGCAGAGTGAGGGCACAGCAGGTAGTGGTTTTCCTCCCAGCAGTGCTGCATGGCTCTCACGATGTCCTCATCAGAGGCTGAGCATGAGCGTAGGGTCTGGGAGAGCTGCAGGAAGATACGGGGAGGTTTGCACAAGGGGTCACCACCAAACACCATCCCAGGCAGGCTTGGGCCATGGGCACTCAGCAAGAGAGTTCCATACAGGGAGGCTGGAGGAGGAGGTTCTCCAGGGGTTAGAAGAACAGAGGTTGCTGCTGCAGCTGGGGGAAGTGCTGGAAATGGCCAGGGGGCTGGGGTTCAAGGGAGGGATTTCCATCCCCAGGTGCTAGGAGTGTGGGTGGAGAGGAGCTCACAACTCAACTCCTCAGCTCTGTGCTGCTCTTTGCACGCTCCGTGGGAGTTTCTGTGGGCTTGTAAAAGCCATCTCAGTGTAACAGCTCTTTATTCTTTTACAATGCAGGTTTTTTCAGTATTTATGTGCCAGCAGGAGTGAGCGCTGGGCGAAGGATGCCCTGTGGGGGCAGCACATGTTGGATGGGAAGAGGTGGGACATCTGGCCCCAAAAGCCTCACAACACAAATATTTGGTTTGCTCTTGAATTTCTCTCTGCTTTGTGTTCATGCTCCCATTTGCTGGAACACTGAGGCTGAATCTCAGCACCAAACCCAGCAGCCCCACTCCCAAAGTCCACACTCAACCTGCGCCAGCACCTGCTGCATGATGCCCTGGGGTACAGCCAGTGCTGACACTGGAGCAGCCAAGGATGGTTTCATATCCTACTTAAATAATTGTAGGCATTTTTTAATTAGTTTTGCAAAGAAAAAAAGGTGTTTCTTTTAAAAAAGCATAATTTTAAAGGGTTTTTTCTAACCTCCGTGCACACACAGTGATACAAAACTGGCCTCATGCTTCAACTTTTGGTTAGAAACTCTCTGTGATTTTTTTTATTAACTACAAAATTGATTTTAAAACAATAGGTAGTGGTAAATCTCCTTGCACAGGCCCACACACGGTGCTGGATGTGTGAGGAACTGACCTTTCTGTGCAAATCCTCTGGCAGCTTCAGGCTTTTTGATGCCCTGAATCGCTCCATCAGTGTTTTCATCAGGCAGCTGTCGGAGCCCGAGAGCAGCCAGAGGATCCTCTCCATGTTGTAAGGCTCCTGGGATAACAAGGACAATAGGTGAGCACTGGAAATGGGAGCCTCTGGCTCAGGAGGAGAGCACCCGTGTGGATTCTCTGGTGTCTAAGTAGGGTTGAGGTCCTACTGTTGCATTTTTCTTCGTGGAAGCTGGGGTGGGCTTGATGTCTTCAGGTTGGAAAAGCCCTTCAAGATCATGAAGTCCAACCTCATCCTAACCCTAATACTCTGTTTCTGATGACTCACCACTAAACCCTGCACCCAAGCACCACATCCAGGTGATTTTTAAACACATTCAGGGATGGAGACTCAACCTTCCTACACTTACATCCCAAGAACACGATGTCTTTCAGACCTCTGAGCTGTCGGAGCAGTCTGGCAGTGACCATCAGATTAGAAAAAAAAAAAACACTAATGAAGGGACAACGTTGCATGAATGTTGTGACCACACCTGTACAATCACCTTGAGGAACTCGGGCTAATAACACCTCAGAATCAGAAACATCCAGCTGTTTACTGAGTGCTGCAGATGCTGCTCTGAGTCACCCATCTCCAGCCTGACTTCACGAGACATCCCTGCAGGGCTGACCTTTATGAACATGCCAGGCACATCTTGGGCCTGGCTGGCTCCTAGGGCTGTGTAGCAATCAGTGTTGCAACACTGCAGCAAAACTTGGTGCAAGACCATCCAGGGGGGGGTCCCAAACCCATTTCACTCCTCACTGTCTCATTCCTGCATGCTCACAAGCACCAAGAAACATTCATCCAGGTGGTTTGGCCAAGATACCTTGTAGGGAGGGACAGCTCAAGGGACACCAACTAAAGAGCTCTATTCACTTTTCTTGGGTTCAAGGGCTGAGTTTGGATGAGCTCTTTATACTTTGCAGCAGCTGACAGTGCCTGTGACCTTTTGTCTCACCATCCTGTCCTACCTTGGTGAGTCATAAGAACTTATTCAGCCTTTCGTGTCCTTATCTGGTTGGCTTATGGCCCCAGTCCTGCTCTTCATCTTCCCACCATCATATCCCAAAGCCTCCAGCCTGTAATCTGCAGTCTGGTCTGGGTGTAGCCTGCCCTTTGCTTTAGGCTGTCCCCTGTTTTAGGCTGTCCACTGCTTCCCAACCTGGCTGTCCTGACAATCTCCATGCTGGCATGTCTGGACGTTGATGACTTGCTAGATGTGTCCCCAGCACCATCCTCCTGACACCCTCTCTCCTGACCTTCATTCCACTGCTCCCACATCCAGACCTTCCCATTCACCCTCCATTCACACAAGTCTCATGGCTGTGATTCTCTGGGGAATGCCCCATACAGGGCTCATCCACACGAGACTTTCTTCTTCATCTTCAACTCCTCAGTTAGTGCCTAACTGGAAAGGTCTTTCTGTTTAGCTTAGAAGAGACAACCCAAAGAAGTTGTGTGCTCTCCAACCTTGAAGTTTTCCTATTGGACAAAGCCCTGAGGAGCTCAGTTTGACCTCAGGGCTGACCTGATTTGAGCAGGTCCCAACTAGAGACCTTCTGAACTCCCCTCCAGCATGAATGATCTGAGAAATATTTGCATGGATCTTTCAGACGTGAGCTGAACAACGATGTCCCCATGCAGCTATGGAGGGACACACCAATCCAGTTGGACAAAACCTCACCTGGTTGCCCATCCTCATGGTCCCAAGGTCTGGCACATGCTTAGATGCCTCAGCAGACCAGTGCTAGCAGAGGGACACAGGCCAAGAGAAAAGCCCAGCTACCATTTGAACTCTGAGGAGATTCCCAAATTCATGACTTGGGAGCAAAGTCAAGCTGCAGAGAGCAGCAGCCTGGTGACAGGGGCACAATGACTTCCTGACTGCAAACCATGGCAGCTCCTCAAAGGTCCTGGGTCTTCTCAATGTCTTTGGACAGCTTTTGGAATATCTAAGTAGCTTAAGGCCACTGTGATAAACCACCAAGTGTTTCACTGTTTGGTCACTTGCTTGGAAGCAGACTCAGTCCCTGTCCATCACAGGGTAGGTATGAAATGGGAGGTATTTGCTTTCAGGTGTTTGGTTTCTGTACCTCCATGACTTTTCATTTCTGAGGCCTTTACTTGCCTGCTGAGACTTGTTTTGCTCTGAGCAAGCTGCAGATGGCCACAGATGAGGCATTTCTTCTGGGCTTCCCTACCTGCCTGGTCTTTTCTCTTGCTCTTGATGAAGCCTTTCAGAAGCATCAACAGAGCCCTTGAGACATGATGGGATTTATCATTTTCTAAGTGTCACATTTTGTGAACATGTCCTCCTCTTGCTAACCTTGCACACAACGAAGCCACAGAAACCCAACCTTCAACAATTAAGATGGCAAAGTCATGCCCTGAAAAGTGAGGCAGAAGGTGTTTGATCTATCTCAGCTCTCAGCCTGCAGCAGAAATGCTCAAAATGAGTCACACCTCTGAATGCATTGCTGAGAGGTATGGCCAGTGGCAGAACTGGCTAGAACAGAGCACAAAGGAAAAAAAAAATTTAAATAGATGTTATTTTGTATTTACCCATTTTGGCCAATTCATGACATACCTGAATATCCATGGCTGATGCTAATGTAGGCTTCACACTCTCTGACAGTGAGAAATCTCCATGCTGAACAGTCCTGTGAATGATGTCATTGCTGTTAACCACAGTAACAAGTTGAATTGGGAGACCCATTTTCTGGGCAATGCAGCCAGCTGGGGAAGAAAAAAAAAAAGTAAAAAACCCACACATTTCATGAAGAAACACTGAAATTCAGCATAGAAGTTGTATTACAAACTTATTGACCATGGAGTTCAGAAGCAGACACAAATGACATTCCCACATGGACTCTCTGATAGGATGAGGGGAATGGTTTAAGCTGGGTGATTTTGATCAGATCTTAGGAAGAAATTCTTCACTGTGAGGGTGGTGAGACACTGGCAGGTTGCCCAGGGAACCTGGGGATGACCCATTCCTGGAAGTGTTCCAAGTTGGAAGGGGCTTGGAGCAACCTGGTCTGGTGGGAGGTGTCCCTGCCCATGCAGGGGGGTTGGAACTGGATGAGCTTTAAGGTCCCTTCCAACCCAAACCATTCTGTGATTCTATCATTGTAAAATCTAGAGATGCAATGCTCCATCTGCCATCAAACACTGACCTTTAAGCATCTCCACATTTGAAGATGGATGGGCAGGGAACCAATAGGTCAGGCAGATGCTGTTCAAGCAAGAGGAAAGCTTTTGGGCCTTTGGAGCTTATTAATGCCCTCAGATGGGCAGTGCAGTTGTGCAGTGAATGCAGCTGAGGACATCAAATCCTTTACTGCTTTCATAAAACTATTTTGGGGTTGAGGCAATCAAGGACTCACATTTAGAAGGTCATAATGCAATTAAGAGGGATTCTCTTCACTGTGCAAACCAGAGTAGGACCAGGCAGGACTCCACACCTCTGTTAATGTTTCACTTAGGAAATCAGAGCTACAGGATTTTCCTTTTTCTGCATCAAGTACATGCTGTCCTTCTAAAGTGCCCATCCTCAAGATAGCTACAGTCAGCATCAAAGGGGTGGTTTGGGATTTTGTGCACCTTGCAAATCACCAGTGACACCTGAATGAGTAATAACCATGCATGAGTAATAGAATACAGCAGGTTCTGAAGAAATCCTACCAGAGAGTGGGTGTTTTAATAAATAGCAGTACCATTATCTGCAAAGTGCTTTTAGTCCATAGGTCACAGCATTCTGTATCTTTCCTTATCTAACCTATCTTTTTTCCCCTTCACCTGTGATATTTCCTCCTCCTCCTGTTGGTACAACAATCTCCACCACTGGTAGTGGGTTGATATCCAGGGATGGGGCACACTGAAAGTAAGCATAGAAGTGGTGAGCAATCTGCACCATAATCCTTGACCAGTTGACTGAATTCAAGCTCATCAGGTTGTATTTTTGGGCAAAATCAACATCAGCAAACAGTTCCTTGATGGGCTCATCGATTTCATCACTGTTCCCACGAGCTGTCAAAAGGAGAAAGGAAGGGTTAGATCTGCCCACATCAGCACACCAGGCACTGGGTATTTTTGCTCAGAATTAGGGTCAGTCTCAAGGCCTGGAGATTGCTGTGGCCAAGGATATCCTGAGCTGCCCATCTGCCACAGAGGCTGAACAAGCCCAGGGTTGAGGAGCACCATGTGGGTGCTTTCTGCAGACATTGCACTCTGGAGCCTTGCTCATGCCAAGTGTATATTTGCCAGGAAGGCAAACACCTGCATCCCCTGTGAGATGCCATGCTGAGACCTGGCTGCACAGAGGACCCCATGGGACAGCTCAAGCACCCAGTGGTGATTCCTAACCATGAGGGCAGCACAGCAGTAGAGGATGGACTACCCATGTGAGGGGACAAAGGGAAAGGGTGACTCTTGATCCTCTTAGTGCCAAGAAGTGGTGCTGAATTCAGTGAAGCTCAGCACCTGCATGGAGGCAGCTTCTGATCTGAAGAATAAATGAAGCCAAGAGCTCCCTGGTCAAAGAACTAGGGATGTCTGCTGTGGGCTCCTGCTAGCCAGGTGTCTGGTGACCATGATGGCAATGACATGGCTGGCTTAAGCTGCCAAAGCATCAGCATCCTGAGACTTTTATGGTCACAGTTTTGACACAGAAGGACCATAAGTGGACAGACCACCAGCAGTGCCAACCAGCAAAGACGTGTACGTTGTCTTCAATGACAGTGGTCATCTGAAGTTCCTGTATCTGGGTGCAGAACCCCTTGGGCAGCAGAACAAAGATGTCCATGTTCTTCTGTCCTCTCACACTCTCAATGGCTGAGCTCCCTGTGTCCCCTGAAGTCCCTGTTTCAAAGAGAGGGAGAACCAAGAAAAGCAAAAAAATTGTTGAGTCAATCAAACAAATTGCATCAGTTGAATCAATCAAACCTGAATCACTGCACTTCAAGAGAAAGATACAGAGATGCTCCATGAGGTGCTTTTGGCTAGAACAGCCACCCTGGCATTGCCAGGAGATAAACCACCAGCAACCCACAAAGCAATACCACCCTGAAGCATCCATGGAGACAGTCATGGGATGATGGCTTTCAGTGTAAAGACCTGCCCAGAAATTCTCCAAGCACACACACAGACATACTCACCCACCAGAATAGTGACATGCTTCTGCTTTTTCTCCAAGAAATACTGTAAAAACTGCCCTGTGCAGGACAAGGACAGATCCTTAAATGCATAAGTAACCCCATGCCAGAGCTCCAAAACATTCAGCCCATCCTTCAGCCTGGAAAGATGGACAACATCCTTGTGTCTGAACCTGCTGAAGGCCCTGTTGATCAGATCTGGAGGAAAAAGGGTGAAAAGGGCTGTTAGATTAGGGAGAAGAGTATTATTCTGACCTGCATTCTGACACCCATTCTGATTCCTGCATCTGTGCTCCTCATGCTCCTGAGAATTTTTCTGCAGAACCAAAGACATTCAGTTGCTGGAGGAGTGACAGAAAACCCAGCAATTTATTCTTAGTTACTAGGAGTAAACCAGCCCAGCCTTATTGCCTTTGATAGCCCTATGGTAATTAACCCCAGGGGACATTCAACATAATCAGAGCAAACTCTGATAAAATATAGAATAGAGGAAACTCAAATTTTATCACAAGGAGATGCTGAGACAGAGGTTACAGCTGCCCTCTGGTGGAAGTGATAGTTGCTAAATGTTAAAAACATTAAACACCTCTCGGGGAGAATATGGAGAAACAGAAAGCCCTGGTGGGAGGGCAGGTCTGGAGCCCAGCAGAGCAGGAGGTGCCCCAGCAGTGACAGCACCAGGGCAGCAGCCATCACTGCTGCAGACACCAGAATTCCTGTTTGCACATCCTGGCACTTTCTCCAGAATGTGACAAGTCCCAGCAAGGTGACAGAGGGGAATGAGGCAGAGGAAGGTGCAGGCAATGGTGCTGCAAGCTCCATCCTCAGGGGGCTGTGAAAAGGTGGGGGTGAAGGTGGGGACATTAAGACGTTCTTTACAATGAGGGTGACGAAACACTGGCACAGGGAGGTGGGGGAGGCCCCATCCCTGTAGATATTCAAGGTCGGGGTGGGAGCCCCTGGATGGGGCTCTGACAAACCTGATCTAGCTAAAGGTGTTCCTGCTCCCTGCAGGGGGAGGATTGGACTGGAGGACCTTTAAGGGTGCTTCCAACCCAAAACATTCTATAGAAGGTGGGCAGGTGCATCTGAACACCCCAAAATCCTCATCCCTAACCCTTCCAGCATCTCCCCCCGTGCCTCGGGCTCACCGTTGAGCGTGCTCCGTGGGACCAGCTCGGCTGGGATGAAGAGGGAGCACAGCTCCTTCACCAGCTCCCGGTAGGAGAGACTGCTCCATCTCTGCAGGGTGTCCCTGTCCAGCGAGGGGATGCTTCGGGGCATGAAGAGTCCCCCGTCGGGTGCGTAGCCAGAGAACAGGGCTCCTTCGAAGTCGACGGCCCCCGCACCCCCCCGGGTGCTGATGTACTCCATGGGTGCTGAGGAGGCACCACAGTCACTGCCTGCACCCCGGAGCATCCCCCCTGCTGGGAGCAACCCCACAGCCCAACCTGACTTCCCTAGAAAGTTCCCATGTGGACACAGGGAGGCTTCTCAGGGAGGAAACCACTTCATACCTCTCCCCCCCAGGCCCCCCCCCCCCCCCCCCAAAAAAAAAAAAAAAGCAAAGCGGTGGGGAGCTGGTGCAGCAGAGGGAAGGCAGAGTCCCCTGCAGCGAGGGGAAATCCTGCCTGGGGTCTGCACCGAGTTCCCACTTTGCCTGCGCCCTTCCCACCCTGCCCCGGAGACGCTTCCCGGGCTGAGCAAAATCCCTGCGGATGCAGAAGCCACTGCGCACCCACGTCACGTCCCTTCCAGGCTCAATGCAAAAGCTGGAGTTTTAGATTATATATATATATATATAAAATAATAATAGTAGCTATGTTTTGTGGGGTTTTTTTCCATCTGGTTGATTTTCTACGAAGGGGTTAAAGTACAGCCAGGGTTTAACTCCGTGCAGGAAGCACAGAGCTAAATCCGCCGGATTCCTGCCAATCCCACCGAGCAGCCGCAGTTGCTGCCCGGACAGGTCCCTTCTCACCCTTAAACCTTGAAACCCCCCCGGCTGTCCCCACCTCGGGCACTCCGGCCAACGCTGCAGCCCCTCGGCGCGGCCTCGGGTCTCCCGGCCCCAGGCAAAAGGCGGAGAAGTGGCCAAGCAGCTCCGAAGCCACTTCCAGCCCGGGCACCCTTTGCACTTGTGCTCTCGGAAAACTTCTCCCCGTTCCAAGCAGCCAATGTTCCGCCCGGCAGCCACCCCGGCAGTGGGAATATGCGGGAAAGAGGGAGCTGAGCTGCTCCCGAGGTCCCCAGCAATGGGCTGCAGCTGGGGAGAAAGTGAGTTAAAGATCAGGAGAAAGCTTTTAGGGGGATCAGGCACGGGGCATATTGTTGTCTCCAGTAAAACCCTGCAGAAATTCAGGATTCAATTAAGGAAGGCATTGAGCCACCAGATTTAAGGGTGAGGTTGGGGTTACGTCTGAGATTTAAAGAAGGGTTTGGGTGAGAAATTTTCAACAAAAAGCAGTCTGTAATTCAGCTGTGCAAAGCCACATTTTCAGTCTGGGACCTCAGAACAGCCCTGTCCTACTCGTGGGGAAACTGAGGCACAGGAGGGAGTGGGAACATGCATTGTGCTGTGCAAAAAAAACCTCAGCACTCCTCTGCGGTGAAGAGCCACGATCCTTTTCCTTACTTTTTAATTTATTAAATAGTAAGTTTTTTGAAGGGCACGGTCAGCAAAGGGCTGGTGGCTTTGTGGAGCCGAGGTGCAGTGCAGGGTGTGCTGCTGGGACGTGTGGGGACTTCAGCCCAGGAAGGCTGGGTGCAGGGGTACAAAGGATGGGTGATTACAGCCAGCTGTGGGTCAGGAAGCTCACATCTGCAGGAAGGACACGTCACCTGCCCAAGCATCAGTGTCTGACCCAGCTTGGGTTGTCTCTAACTCCAGCAAGTAACCGGAGCCATGAGAAAAGCCACTGGTGGAGAGTGATCCAGTTCTTGCCCTGAGCAGCACCATGGAAAAGGCCTTTTCTGCACCCAGCATTCAGAAGGGATAGATCCTGCCAGGTCCTCAGTGGGAGGGAGAAGTTAAATTTCAGACTCTGGGCAGAGTTGCCCACGGTGGTGTTGCAGAAGGTGGAAGGGGGCTGCTGTAGCAGAGCAGTAAACAAGGAGTAGCTTTTTAATCGTATATCTTGGCTTTAAATGGCTTTAAACTGGAAGAGGATTGATTTAAATCAGATCTCAGAAATTCTTTAATGTGAGGGTGGTGGCCCAGGTTGCCCAGGGAAGCTGTGGCTGCCCCATCCCTGGAAGTGTTCAAGGCC
This sequence comes from Heliangelus exortis, assembly GCF_036169615.1. Taxonomy (NCBI): domain Eukaryota; kingdom Metazoa; phylum Chordata; class Aves; order Apodiformes; family Trochilidae; genus Heliangelus; species Heliangelus exortis. The sequence goes on from NC_092431.1 coordinate 4,693,007, forward strand.
AGGCTGGATGGGGCTTCAGCATTATGTCCCTCCAGTGTGCATCCAGAAACCCTGGGGAAAAAAAAAAAAAAAATAAAAAAAGGCTTATACCAGGATACCTGCTGCTCTGGGCTCCCAGACAGAAATAGCATCAAGGCTGTTGCAGCAGCTCTATCTGTGCCTTGGGTCTGCCAGTGGTGGTGGCCTCACTAATGAGATCTTTAGTTAATGCTGATGGTGGGGGCTGCTTATGTGGCAGCCATGGGTGAGCAGAGGGAGAGCACCTGGGACATGCCCTGGGGTGGCAATGCCATTTATTGGGAGGGCTTTTCTCATGCTTGGCCTTGCAGGCTCCATGCATTCATGTTTAAAGAGCCATTTCTTTAATGTTATCCCCACACATCACCTCGAGTTACCCACTGCAGCAACAGACCAAGAGCTGGAAAACCTAACAGCTTTTAATTAATCTGATTTTACCTGCTGCTTCCATATTCCTGCTGGGATTTGCACTTCAACTTTGGAGGTACCAAGCAGTTCCTGCTCTTTGGACCCAGCTGTCCTAAATCAGCTGCATGTGCACACCCCAGCTCAGGCTGCTTTTGGGTTTTCATGCTGCATCTTTCATCCCTCCAGAAAGAATTTCTTCAGCCTCTCCACCCACCAAAGCCCGGCGAGGAAGAAGGAAGCAGAAGAGCACGTACAGCAGTGAGAAGCCAATTTGCTTTGGGTTTTTTTCCTCAAAACAAATTCCGGGGCTCTCCCCAGAGAGCTGCAGCACTCGAAGGCAATCACAGCAGCACCTGGAGCATCCCCAGGCCCGGGAGCACTGGGGACCACAGGCTGTGCCAAAGCCACCATCAGTCCCCGTGTCACTAGATGGCAGCAATGCCCTTCATCTGCCGAGGAGAGGCACGAAACTGCCTCCCCCTTCACCTTTCAGGCCCTGGACCCTCAGTCATCCCATCGGGATTTCAAGCAACACCTTTCAGGACGAAGCACCCCTCCAAAAATCCCCCTTTTGAAGAGGAGGCGTGGACAATGTCCTACAGCAGGGTGCCGGGTGATGAAGGTGGGTGGGCTGAGCCAACTCCGGGGTTCATGGACAGAGGAAAGAGATTGTTCACCTTCACCCCATCTTCTGGGATCCATCCTAGGGTTTTATCATCCTCCTTCCATCCCTGTCCCACCTCTCCTGAAGGTCTGGGGAGCTTACACCCAGTGAGGGACTTGGAATGGGGGCACATTGAAAAACTGTAGTTCACAACCAGGACCAGAATGTGTCAAATTTAATTTTAAAATATCACATAATCCTGAAAAGCACAAAAAAATCTCCCCTTTGTCTTGTCAGTCCTGTCCCTTCCCATGAGCTGGGTGGTGCCTACAAACCATACACAAACAAAAGCTGTCAGAGCTCTAAGTGACCCAAGCAACACCAGGCAGGGCCAGTAAGGGGATAATAAGGATTTCTGGGGTTTTGCAGTGCTACTTTTATGCATGCCATGTCATCTGAATAAAAATATATAAACTTGTTGATGGGGGTGGATGAAGGAGTTAATGTGTCCCTCTCCACTCCGCTGCACAAAAGCATCAACTTGCACAGAGAAACAGTGAAATCTGTGTAAGAACTTTACAGTCTTGGCCAGAAATAAAACTATTTTGGTTCTGCCTTTCTCAGAGCCAAACCCACACATCAGTGAGGTTCAGAACCACAGGAGGAAGGGGGGGTAGGAAGATTGCAGAGAGTGTCTGCAGCTGCACAGGCGAACGAACACTCAGGGTAATTTATTTGAGATACAAGGAGATACAAGGCAGAAACCTTAAACTAAATTAATTTAAGTGCATGAAGCTGCCCCACTGTGACTGCAAATGTGGCTCTCTTTTTAAATCTGATAGAAAGCTCTGCTCCACAGGTGTCACTGGTGGGCAAAGCTAAGGCAGCAATAGGTCTCATGCTATCAGGGAAACTGAGTCTTGACCCTGGAGAAGCAATACTCAGCCTTTCCTCCCTTTGGGACCTTTGAAATAAGATGACAAGGGCTGAGGGCTGCCCTTTGCTGAATTTCAGCATGAAATAGAAGCTTTATCAATGGCAGAGCTCAGGGTAAGCTGCTGCTTTGGGCAGCCTTATCAAGGCTGATAGTGGCATATCTAATCTGAACCAATATGAACTGGTGCTTGCATGTCTGCAGCTTGGAAGTTGCAGACAGCCTCCAGCAGACTGCCAGAGATGTTCTAAGAAAGAGAAAAATCTGGGAAAGGTGCTGTGTTTCATTCATCTCATCAGGACACAAAGCAGTCAGATACCTCCATGGCTAGGAGGAAGCTGAGAAGTTTTGCATGGCCCAGTCTTTGAGTCAGGTGCAAAAGTCAGAATCAGACACTTGTGTCCCTTTTTCTGACAAGCTTCTAGGATGCTCTGCTTTATCTTCAAAACAATTTCAGCACAGATGCACCTGCTGGCTTCCAGTGAGAAGCAGCCACCTCTATAATTTCTGCAAATGATCCATGTCTTTCCTCTTTCTACAAACCAGGTTTTAGGCTATGGTATTTATTCAGCTTCAATTCCAATGGTAAGCTGACTCTCCCTTGTGTTAATGCACATCAAGTGCATTTTCTTGGTCCTGGAAAGTGATGTCATGTTTTAAAAGATCCTGTATTATGATGGGGAGATGTACAAGTGTTCTGAACTTTGCTATTGAGATAAACTTAATCTCACCTGCTGTTTGCTCAGCAGGTCTGGCTGGATAATAATTATCCTGGCCAAATTTCATCCAGTAAGGGCTGCTTTATGTATATATCTATCTCTCTATATATATATAGATAGATAGATAGATACAAATATATATATTTATGATATATATAATAAATATAATACATATAATATATAAATATATAATATATGAATATATTATATATAAATATATAATAAATCTATATATTATATATATATATAAAAGAACTTCTGCATTTCTTTACTGTGGGAAATAAAAGAACACAAGTCTAGCAGAATAGTTGCAGATGAAACAAAGAGGTTTTATTTTTGATCACTGGACAAAAATCAGTTGGTTGCATTCCCAAACCTGCCCGCAGTGATCTGTAGTTCCCATATATCCAGTGCATAGAAGCTGGGAGCAGGGGTGTATCTGTCCCCTGTAAGCAAGGAGAGGGGGAGATACCCACAGAAAATAACCTGGGTCCATATTCTCCTTTTAGCATTTGGTGGGTGGCATCCAGACTTTAGGAGCCTGTCCAACCCAGAGGGAATTCTCACCCCATTTCTGGTGGTTTTCCAAGTGGGTCAGCTGCCCAGATTAGGCATGATAACCATTTTCTGGGAAAAACCTGGTGAGCTTTTTCCAACTGCTATCTTAGCCTCAGGTCTCTTTACCTGATGGGTTTAGCTCATTTCAAGCTCGTGTGGAGTTTGTGGTTCTGGGAAGTCTGCAGTGGCTGAGATGGGAGAGGCAGGGAAAATACCAGGTGCTCTTTCCAGCACTTCAGTTGGGATTCCTCTTGGCTGATAGGAAGAATTTACAAATAGCTTAGTCAAGAAGGCTGCTTCTGGAGAAGCTGGAGGGGGACAGGCAGCCCTGGGACACTACTCATGGGATGTTTCTCCTGTTTCTCTCCTTTGGTTCATCTAGACATCAGCTCAGAGGCATTCAGTGTACTACAAGTGCCTGAGGTCACCTGGGAAAGGTCTCTCCCTCCTGATTTAGCAGCCACCCCTTCTCCCCAGACTGCACCTGAGAACTGGGCATCATCCCAGCAATGGGATCTGGTCGGAAGTGCTTGGTCCAGGAGTGAATTTCACTGGAAAATGAATGAAAACCACAACTCCAGGCTCCTCTGGTTGATGATGGGAGAGGAAAACTGAACCATGGAGAGCTGGAACTTTCCCACAGCCATCAATCCTTGGTGCATCAGGAGCACTGGGCTCCAAAATGAGTCACTTTTCCATCTACCCACAAAAAAACCCCATCTGGAGGCAAAGCCACACTGATGGAGTCTGAATTAAACTGCAGTCTTCAAGATGGGCCAGTTCAATCCCAGGGTTTTATTTTGAGCCATACCTTTTCCTTAAGGGACAATGATGATTTAGTGACTACTGCTACATCTGGCTCACACCAAATCCCACCATTACAGGGGACCACAGGGCATCTGAAGGAGAGAACAAGTCAGTCCCTGCCTGTGCTCAGCCTCCACTCTTCATACCAGTGCTGAAGACCCAGTCTGGACACACTGGTGAGCAGAAACCCCACCAGTGTCAGCTCCAATGAACACCATCATCTTCCACCATCTTCTCCTCTTCCAGATGTGCACTTCCAGACTGCAAGCCAATGAGATAAACTGGCTTGTTCTTCTGATAATGAATATCTCTACATAATTATATTTTTATCATTTGATTATGGATGCCACGTTGCTACCTACATAAAATGGATTTATTGGATTTTTTTCCCCAGCCCCCACGTTGTAAACTGAGTTCTGTCAAATGGAGAGAAATTTATCACTGACCATTGCCCAGTTTTATGTTAATATTTGAACATGGCCATAAAAGAATTACAACATCTTACCTCTGACCAACTTCTAAGGAAAAACACCCCTTATAAAACTGAGCTTTGCTTGCCAGCAAGGCACCTTCTCCTGTGTTGGAAGCACAGAGATCTTTTCCATCATGAGCTTCACTGGAAAGTATGAGCTCCAGTCCCAGGAAAATTTTGAGTCTTTTATGAAAGCCATTGGTAAGTGCCTCCATGTGCTGTGTGCTGCTTTATCTGCTCACATCCCACTGATATTTGGGAGTCCAGCTGTGCAGATGCTGTTGGTTGAAAGCATCTCTCAGCTTCCTTACCTCTGTCACCTTGCAGTTGTTTGTGTGTTACAAATGCAGGTGCCTGGAGCTGTGGTCTCGAAGTGGAAGGGGAAGCAGCTCTCTGGCTGGTGGTTGGAGGTCAAGAGATGCTGGGGGAAACTTTGGGGTTTGCAGGAGCCCAATCCCAGCCCTGGGCCAGAGCAGGAGTGCTGCACACACGTGATGAGCCTGCAGGACCTTGATCTGCTCCATCAGGCTGTGAAATCTGACATAAAAGCAGGACATGGCTCAGCCCACTGGGTTGCTTCTCAGCACAGCTGCAGAGTCCCCAGTTCCACCATTTATCAGAAAAATAGTCGAGTTGTTTATGTGCTTAATGATGAATGTGTCCACCCAGGTTTCCACCAGCATCCCTGCCAGGGGGGATGGTCCTGCAGGGATTCAGGAGGCTTTGCACTGCTTCTGCACAGTCTTGTGCTGTGAGGGCTTCACCTGCCAGATAAGCTTCAGGCTTTAGGAGAAGATTTTAGTGAACTGGGTCTGAGGGACTCTAAATCTCATCAAAACCCCACTTGGTTCCTTCCTCCTACCTTGATTTATTCCATTTTCTCTGCTTGCCTCTCAATGAAGGAAGCAAAAGAAGCTTTCTTCTTTCCCTCTGATGCTTGTTCTGCTCCTAGCCAGAGCAGTGGGACAAAAAAGAAGTCTACTTCCCACACAGATCCCAGGATGAAGTATTTGTTATTCTTTCTCCCTAGCAGACTCTGGGCCATGTGGTTCTCAAGGGACCATAATCCTTGTGAGGCTTTTTCCTACCAGAATAGAAATCCTCCCAGCTGTGGGTGCTCAAACCCCACCACATCCATTTGGGAGCAGCAATCTGCCCACCCATGGCTTCAAGGCCCACCTAAAGTCTCTTTTTCCTGTGCAGGGCTTCCTGATGACCAGATCCAGAAGGGCAAGGATATCAAGAGCATCTCAGAAATTGTACAGGATGGAAAAAAGTTCAAGGTCACCGTGACAACTGGCACCAAAGTGCTGCACAACGAGTTCACCATCGGGGAGGAGTGTGACATAGAGATGCTGACAGGGGAGAAAGTCAAGGTGAGGGATCAGCTCCTCTTCTGCCAGGGCTTCAGGGTCCAGGGACTTTAAATTTCCTTTCCAACCGTTCCTTCTGCTCTTGATTCAAAGGGAATGGTCAGACCACAGGTGTTAGAGCTGACACAGGGAAAAGAGCTGAGTGATTCCCCAGTCTCTCAGTTTGTATGCATGGTTTCATTTAATGGGAAGGGCTTGCACCAAGTCTGCAGATGTGAGACCTGCTGCCTTGCTCCCTGCAGGTCCCCAGGAAGGCTCCTAGGGACACATTTCTGGAAATGACACTCCATTTCTGAGCCACCTTCCTGAGAAACTCAGAGTCTGAGACTCTGAAGTTCCCATCTTCCCCTCTTCATCATTACAAAACACCACACAAGCTCCCCAGCCAGCAGATGAAGCTTTGCATTTTTAAAACTATTTTAATAGCCAATTGGGAAAACACTGGAGGCCAGCATTTTAATTGCCTCTTTGGAGAAAGGTTTAGTGATGCTTTGATAAATCCTTCTGATAGCAAAAGGTCTGAAAGATTTGAGGTGGTAAAGGGTTGAGTTTCTGTCATGTTGCAACACAAAATATGCCCCATCTTCATTTTGTTGACTTGAAGGTAGTAGAGGGAAGTGAGCCAATGAATTCTAAACCAATAAATCTCTCCTTTTAAGTCCCAGAGGCTGTTAACTTCCCTTCTAGCCTCATCCACTGCTTCTGTTTACACTGGGTGAGATAATTTGGCAAGGTGAGGATTTATCACCCTTGAAATTGGGTGAGCTGAGCTCCTGTTCCTGGACATTAGTTTCTAATGGCTCATAAAACACCAAGACAGCACCACTGGCAAATACCTTGTCTCTCCTCTGCCTCTGGAGAAGATGGTATTGAAGGGATTTTTGAAAGCAGGAGGAGTGATCACTTCAAAGAATGTCCTTGATTTGGGGCTCTGGTAGCCATGCTGGCTGCATCACAGTTTCCAGCATCACTGAAGTCCCTTCTGGATAAACTATGGGGGGAAATGCCAATTAGAAGAGCTTCACCCTCCATAAATCAGCAGCTCAAGGGCAGGTGAGTCTGTCTAACTGCTGGACAACAGATGAACAGAAGTGAGGTTTGCTGGGTTATTTATCTGAGTAATTTCAGTGATCAGTGACAGCTGTCCTGGGGGTGTTGATTTTGCCTGGAGCTTTTTTAGAGGTGAAGCTCCCTGGAGGGTCAGAGACACACCAGATGTGCCCATCCCCCTGAGAGCTTCCCAATCATGACTGCGTTTCTGAAAGCTCCTTTAAACTGTTTCCCACCTTGACTGAAAGTCCCCCCAGGCCCACATTGTTTCCCAGCTCCCATCACCCCAGCCTGAAGGAGGCTGAAATGGTGGATGGTTGGAGAGGAGACAATGTCATGTCCTGGTCCAGCTCAGGTGACTCTGCTATCCTCTCCTTGGAGGAATGCAGATCCTCTTGGTCCTTGGAGCTGCACCCAGGATCATCAAGGCTGCAGGGAGGCACCAACATAGGCAGGGTGAAAAGCCTTCTTCTCCCCCAGGCTCATGTTGGTGTAATGCCAAGGATCCCTCCTCTGGCATCTAACAGTGTAGGAGCCACTCTCTGGAGGGGAAAGATATAGGTATGGCAGCAAAATTTTGCCCCCCATAGAGCCAAAAGTAAGCATCCATACCCTTTCCTTGGGGTAGTCACAATCAGCACAAGTCTCCTCCTCTCAGGAAAGCTCCAAGGGGAGCAGCTTGCTCCAAACGGCTTGCAGAGGGGACAGGAACTCAGTTGTCAGGGTTGCTGTGGTTTAACATGAATCTCTCTGTCTCCTCCCCTCTCTCCAGGCTGTTGTTCAGATGGAGGGTAACAACAAGCTGGTGGCAAACCTGAAAGGGCTGAAATCTGTCACTGAACTCAATGGGGACATCATCACCAATGTAAGTGAAGAAGAGAGGAGTAATGGTTGAAGAACCAGTGCCTACAGCTGCCTTCAGGGGCCCTACAAATCCTACAGAGATGCTGGGGGACCTTAGAGAGCTGCTGGAGACAAGCACATGAGCACACTCTGGCTTTGTAGCCAAAGATGGTCAGTTGGCCAGGCACTGAGGGCAGCTTTTTATTATAGTCTGATGCAAAAAGTGTTGTCTGAAACCTCAGCAGGCATTTCTGATCAAAGCTTCATGCAACAAGGGCATGTTCTCACCCTCTCATATGTGTAAGTTTGTAGGTGGGCCTGACACTTTCAAAGAAGAGAGATGCAGCAGTGTGATCCCAGCTGAGTGCTGTCAGATTCTCTCTACCTGTTTGGGTCTATTCATGAAGAAATCCAAAGCTTTAATCATCCAGTTTATATGACAGACTGGGGACCAGTCTTGTTTCCATTTGCAAAACCAGATCTTTCCCAAGTAGGGCTGGGAGACATGCACCATGAAGAGCTAATGCTTTCCATTTGTTTTTCAGACAGTGACCATGGGAGACCTCTCCTACAAGAGAATCAGCAAGAGAATCTAGAGACCCTGCACACACCAATCATTTTACTGTGTAAAATGTAGTCATTAAAGTAAAATTTGTATTAAATGCCTCTTCATTGTTATCATCAACCTCTACGCTGTTGCTGTAAAGGAGGTGCAAGCCTCCAAAAACTCCTGCCAAGCCCAGGCAGAAACTGGGCAGCAGGTTGAGCCAAGGCTATGCTGAGGTCAATGGACAGAGCTGGGATTGGGAGCAGGTTCAGAGCCATGAGTGACCTCTCAGATGTGCTCAGTGCTGATGAGCACTGTTCCAGCCCCTCCCTGGGGATGGGTGCCAGCATCCTCCTGGGGATGTCCTGGTGGGTTGTGCACCCACAGCTGCCCTGGCTGGGTGGAAAGAGGAGAACTGGGCAGGTAAAGGTCTCTGTTCCCTTTCCTTTCAAACATGGCCACTGTGCCCACAAGGTGACTGGCAAGGCCAAAGGATGGGGAGGTTTAGGTGGGCTCAGTGAAATGTCAGTGGTGACAGGGACTTCTCTCATGTCCATCTGCTGCCATTGCTGCAGACATTTTCTGATTTTTAACTAAGGAGACTTATTTACCCTAATTAATTAATCCTGATGTAGGAACCCTGTTTAGTCACGCTTCCAAAGCTCCCACAGTTTGATGCTGCACTCGTGTCAGCTGCAGAGTAATTTTTCAGCTGTTATTCATCAGCAAAACATCACACAAAGCACCCTCTGTGGGTCTTATCCAGTTTGCACTCAATGCCCACAGGTGTACATGACACTTTGTGGAACCAGCTTCCCACTCCCACAGCCCCTTGGTCAACCACTCCACCATCCATGGACATCACTAGAAAGAGAAATCATCACAAGGAAGTGATGGGGAAAAAAACACTTAGGGAAGAATCAATCAAAATTTAACCACAGACTTCAGGATCAGGACTTCTGTAGAGAGAAACAGGCTTACAGTAAGAATGTAAATTATATTATACCAGGGTTTTTAATGTTAGTGGTAGAAAAAGGATCTTGTTTGCTCCAAGATCGCTTCTGATTTGAGCCCTCAGAAGATTTTTCAGGACTCTGCCCCAGCAGGTCCATGCTTCCAGACTGGTGCTACTGGGAAAAATCCTTATGGATATATGACATTCCTATATCACATTCCCACATCAGGAGGTGCCACAGGTGCGATATTATCCCACAAGCATGAATCTGTGTCAGGCTCAAGGTTTATTCCTTCTTGTGGAAGAGGCTTGGTGAGGTCTCATTGCTGGGTTCAGGCATGACTTGAATCTTTTGGTTTTTGAGGGCAGCTTCCCTCATCTTGTAATACATGAACTCATTCTGCTTGAACATGCGCAGCTCCATCTCCGTCTGGACACGCATGACCTGAGGGACACATCACAAAACCTGTGACACAAGGGATTCTCAAAGCAAGTGAAAAACAACTGCCTAAAAATGGAGACAATCCTTCAGGGATCTTCTAGGGCATCTATGACTTAACCTAGGTGTGCCACCAGCAGGAAGAAAGCTGACTGGACACAGATATCCAGTTGCTTTCTCAGACCTGGTTGTCTGTCTCTGTAACGAAAGCATCTCCTGCACCTGAGCTGTTCCACAGGCTGCTGAGAAGCCTCATGCTCCCAAACCAGATGCAGGGCCCAGAGGTGATGCTGTGCAGAGCCAGGGAGTGAGGGAGCTTCCCACTCACACCCTGGGACTGTCCCCTAGTGTCACCCATCACCAGGGTGGGGGTTACCTCACCTGGGAGAAGGCAGGAGAAGGGGAGAGGGATGCTCAGCCCCTCTGCAATCATGTCATAGTTGCATCCCAGGATTCATGGTGAGCAGAGTCATCCCTAGTGCTGCAGGGGCTCAGAAGGGATTCTAGGAAGCCTTTTTATACCTGCCTGTGAGTTTGTTCCACCCTTGGATTAGGAGCACAGAGATAAGCACATGCCATATATCCCCTATATTCTTCTTAATGTTAAGGGGGAAGGGAAACCCAGGAACAGAGGTGCTGGGGTCTCACCCTCTGCTACATATAGGGGAACAGTCAATAGACAGGTTGGCTTGAGGTAGTAGATGATAATTTTCTGATCATATAAAATTAAAAGGTTACAGCTCTGTTATAATGGGCACTAAGACACCAGTACAGGATTTCATTTGGTATCATGTAAGTTTTTTTAGCTAATAAAGGAGAATGCTGCAAAGCCAACAGGTCATAATAGGTGAATTAAAAGCTAAAGAAATTCCAGATCCCCAGATGGAACTGTAAATAGTTCAACACAGTTGAGCAGCTGTAGTTCCCTGGGATCTGCAGCTCTGGACCCTAAGCTGGGTGATACACCCAGAAGTCTTTTGAGAAGATATACATTGAAGCTTAGAAGGTCTGGGGGGTGGTAAATAAAGAGGAATGGACACTGATAAAGACAATTAGCTGGCAACCAAGGAACATCCACCATATATAAGCTGATGTCAGACTGCAATGCCATCCATTTGAGAGCAGAGCAGCCAGGTTGCTGGAAGATTGGGAGGCTCTGTTCTGGGGAACAGCATTTTTAAAGAAGATTCAGAGGCTCAGTGGCCATTTCTAATGTATTTCCTGATGCAGGATAAAGCTGTTTTTCAGGGATGAAAATTTCCCATAGAAAGAGACATGCATGTCCCAGCAGACTGTGCCAATCTAGAGAAGAAAATCACCATGCTTGTGAGAAGCAGGTAGCACTTGATGCTTCTCTGAGCTCTTATGGGTGGATCGTTTCTCCAGCTTGAATGGAATCTTGCCCTGACAGAGAGCAGAGATGACACAGGAGCTGACACCTACCTCCAGGTCTTTGGTGATTGGGTGGGAAGGTCCATGGGTTATCAGGAGAATGCCATAGGCTTTACAGATCAAGCCATGCCCAAGTTCAATGAGACCAGCATGCCAGTGAGTCACTCCTGCCCGCATCATGGCCATCCCCAGCTGCGCGTTGTTGGGGTGGTAAATTTTCCTGGGAAAAAAAAAAAAAGCATTGAGTAATTTTAGTTCAGGAAAGATCTGAGTTCCCAAGTGATTTTCAGGGATTATGTTTGCCAAAGAGCAGGTTGTTGACTAAAGTGAAGAGCCTATTGCATTCAGTGCCACCAAAATGGGCAGCCCTACTTAGAAAGAGGCAGGCAGGAGCTGCACAAGGACACGAGTTGGTGTGAAAGGGGGTGAACCACCTGCAGACAGAGAAAGCTGGACACCTGAGTTGGACAGTGTCATTGTTTTGGCACAAAAAAACCAAAACCAAAACCAAACAGATCTGACCCTGAAGTCCAGACAGCACCAACTTAACTTGAGGTGCTTATTGAAGTGCCTAAATCAAGAATGTAAAAACCAGCAGCTTCTCATTCAAAGTGGGGACAGAAACAGGTGGTTCCAGAAACTCCAGAAATGTTCATTGCAATCCCTGGAGATCCATCCTCATCTCCAAAGACAGTAAGATCTCTCCCCTATGGCCAGTACCCAAGGTGAGCAAGATGAATCCTGGTCTCTACATCCAACTTTAGAAGCTCAGGCAGATTAGAAGCTGCTTGGATCTACCTGAAAACCTGCCTTTTAAAGGCTTTGTTGGCATTCTGAATTGGCAGATCTTAAAGCAAGGAAGAAAAATACTGCAGTAATTTTGATACTCATCAGTCCTGTAGTAAAACCTCAATAAAGTACATCACTTTTACTGTGAGGTTTGTCCTAGATCAATGTGAACTAACCCTACATAAATTTACTCTCAGTGAGCTTTTACTACAGGACCTGTGCATAGTAACTAGCTAAGACAAAAATCCATGTCTTATTCCAGAAGGAAGGGATTTCTCAAGTGACAACCATTTGACACTGTTTTCCATTTTCTCTGTAACTTCTCCTTCCTGCAGGGTGCAGGGGAACAGACCATCTCCTGCAGTGACAATTTCTCTGTCCTACACCCAGGTTCTGTGTCTTGCTACCAGGACAGCCCTGAGATGCTTCTGAGACAAAATCAAGAGGCTAATGAAAGTTGTACCCAAAAAATTTGTCTCTTACAGTTTAGTAAGTCAAGGTGTTTGGAACCTCTTAAGCATTTAGTAAGAGATCTCACTCTGCCTGGTGATATAACTTGGTCCCAATCTGCCAGCATCACTGCCCTGATGGGAGCAGACTAAGGAAGTTCTTCCCATAACACACTGCCTAACCACAAAGAGCTGCCAAAAAGAGGGCACAGACATACATGTAGCCATCCACCATCCTCTTGGCATAGTCAGCTGCTTCCTCAAACATCTGGAGGTAGGAGAGCACCTCAGAGGCAATGCTGAGGATCCTCAGGAGGTAGATGTTGGTGTCCCCCAGCACTGGCTCCTGTTTCTTCAGGCACTCACGGCACATCTTCACAACCTGTGCCCAGGGGAGGCAGAGGGAGGAAGGGAAAGTCAGAGCACATTTAGCCCCAAACCTGCCACACCAAAGCCCTGTGGGTCACAGGGTCCATACTAGTCCTGGAAACAAGTCAGCCTGGAGTCCCCCAGCTGTACTGTCCCATGCCTGCCTGCTTGGCTGTCTCATGGCTGCACCAAGATCTCTGCTCTGGGGGGCTGCAGCCTTTTCCCAAAGCAAGTTCAAGCCTAGAGGCAAACAGAGCCCACAGGTCAATGCATGGGGCAGGTGTCCTGAATGTTGTGTCCCCCTCCCAGACTCACTGTGCTCCATACTATGAGGCTGCCTGGCAGGGTCAACTGATTGCAAACTCATGTTTTGTGCCCAAGAGGCCCTTGGTCCAACACCTGTGTCAATCAGAGGTGTTGGAAGCCCCTTGAATCTCTTTATATTGTCACTATGAAAGAAACCAAGCTGGGATGTTGTCTCAGACACCATCATGCTTTACAGGAGGCAGAAACCTCTGTCAGCTTTTGCAATGTGAGTGCCAAGAGAGCAGGAGGCAGGTGAAGATATTAAGATTACTGTGATGAGGGGGCTTGTTTCATCCTTAAATCATTGAAATAAGGAGGGATAAGACCTACTTTCCCTGGCAGTACATCTACAGCAAGAGAGAAATGGTACCAGGACTCACTTCATGGTAAAGTCCCTCCATGCGGGCCTTGGTGATCTTCTCCAGAGTGTCCTTGGAGAACTGGATGACCTCCTTCACTGTCTCTGGAGAGGGCTGGGGACAATGTTAAGAAAACCAGTGAGGAGAACACATTGTCTGATGCACACATGTATCTGAGGGCAGGAGGCTCATTTAGGCATGCCTGGCAAAGCACTAACCAGCTTTAATTAGATGCCTCCTCCATTTAGTGCTGAAATATGACTTTGTTATATCCAACCCCATCATTCATCTTCCACTTTTCTGAGCCTTCCAAATTCACATTTGCAAACTATTCTAGCCCAGGAATCCCTCACCTTCCTTGTCATCAATAGGAAATCTGAAATCAGCCTACAACTGGATGATTCCAGGAGCCTGCAGAGAGAGCCTGGTCTGAAGATGCAAGACAGAGCCAGAGCACTGGAATGTGTCCAGCAGCCAGGCAGGACCTCTGGGTGAAGATCAGAAGGAGAGACCCAGCATTGCAACAAAGGTCCTAAAGATTTGTAGTCAGGACCATGGGACTGTCCTGTTGCCTTTTTTCCCCACACCTGGTCAAGCAGATTTTTGAGGAATTTGTGAAATCCAGCTAGCTGGGAGAAGCTTTTGAAAGCATAGTATGGAAGGATAACCAGTAGCTTTCCAGAGCCACACACCCCCCATGGGCCCTATAAATGTGTCATGATTTATTGTTCTATATTATTAGACAGAAATTATCACAGCTAATCAGATCCTGGCAGCTGTTTGAGCAGCACACAGGGTGTCCCAGTGCACAGAGCTCATCCAAAGGCAATGTTACCATCGGGGTAAATCACATCACTCTGAGTAAAGACTCCCAGACTAGATACATTAACCAGCACTTCCACAGCAGATTTGTCTAATAAAAATCCTCTCTTGCATTTATCAGTCCCCTCAGCCTGTTGCCAGTATCAACACTGGGAACTTTGCTACTCTTTGGAAGGGGTGAAGAACTGAAGGCTGGAGCAGCTGCTGAGGATGTAGGCTGTCAATCTGGCCTGTATTCATAGCACTTTTTCCAGGCAGCTGTGAGCATTGCTGCTCTCAGGCAAGAGAACCTGAATTCAGAGAATGTGATAGAGCCAGTGGCCAGCAGACATGCTCTGTGGGTGAGGTCAGGCTGAACACTTATTGTCTGTGGATGGAATGGATTTTTAATAGCTGAGATCATGCACTTTGCATGGTTACAGGCTTTTTCTACATAGGCACTTCAGCTTGTGGAGGATATTTATCTGAAAGTGAATGTCTTCCCACTGGGTGCTGCAGAGCACCTCATGAATCACAGAATAACACAATTGTAGAACGGGAGAGGCTGGAAAAAACCTCTGGAGATCATCTAAACCAACCCCCCTACCAGTCCAGGTTCAACTAGAGCAGGTTGAACAGGATGGAATCCAGGTGGGTTTTGAATGTCTCCAGAAATGGAGATTCCACCACCTTTCTGGGCAGCCTGTTCCAGTGCTCTGCCACCCTCCTACTTATGAAGTTTTTCCTCATGTTTAGATCAAAATTCCTATGTTCAAGTTCATGCCCATTACCTCTTCTCTGTCACTGGACACCACTGAAGAAAGACTGGCCCCCTTCCTCATCCCCCATGAAAAGGGGAGGGTGCATCTCACTGCTCAGTCACAGATCAATGACAGGTCTTGAATGAGAGCTGAGACTTTTTTTATGCCATCCACTGGAGGAGGTGTTCAGAAATACTTCTACAGAAAGTCTGTATCACTGAATCACCTGCAATGAATTTTCATTTCTTCTTTTCAAAACTTTGATTCACTTTCAGTTCCTCAAAAACCACCTTCACAATCTGAACACCAGCATTTCTCTTATCTCTAGTTGTAATTTTCTAGGACTAGTTTTAGCATTCTGCCTATTGATGGACTGCTAGGTTAGATATAAAGGCAACTTTGGAAGGCATTTTTAAATTAAAACTGCATGTTTGTAGCATGATAGGGATTAAACTGCCCTTCCATGATGGGCTCAAAATGGTGTTGTGCTCAATCAAGGTTCAGGTTTTCATTTTTCACATTTGTCAGGCAGGCTTCTGTCAAAATCTGTGTTGCTATTAAGAGTGTCCTCAGGTGGAGGAACCATGGTCATAGGAACACAGATGCCTTGGTGGAGGAGATGCAAATGCCTCTAGGTTTGGAGAGAGCAGGACAAAGAGAGCATACCTTGCTTTCCCCTTCCTTCACTGCCAGCATCAGGTCATCCTTGGTCTGTTTTTTGCAGTGCTCACAGGTGCAATCAAAGTAATACTGCTTCTTCAGCTGCTTTCTCCTCTCCTCGCTCAGGTTGAGGAAATCCACATAGGAAACAGTCAGCTCATCCCCTGGAGAAATCTTGTTCAGTGCCCGCAGCTCGATCCTGGGTGCAAAGGAGAGGAGATGGGGTCATGGAGAAGAAGCAGAAGGAAAAGTGCAGCTGTAGATCCATCAGGGATAATCCTGCCCCTGCCTTGCAGAAGTGAGCCCTCAGCCCTGGGGACTGCTTTAGCTCTTCAGGGAGGCAATGAAGCAACAGGCAGCTGTCTGGTTCACTGAATACAGAATAAAAACACAGTCAGAGCAGCTTGTCCTGCCCTTCTGCAAGTCCCTGGCAGGGATACAGAAGGGTCAAAGCTATAATCAAATTACAGCTCCATCTTTATCTGGATGGGATAAACACAGACATAAACTTTTATTATGTCGCAGCAGTTCTTGCCAGGGGAAAGCTCTGCCATGAGAAATACCCAGCAAGCCTTGCAAAATGCTGAGTTTGGACTTTGGGTCATTGTTTTAAGTACTGCTCTGCACGCCACCCACACAGCCCTGGCTAGACTCCCAGCTCCCAGGCTGTGCTGCTTTCAGTATCACTTTCACTCTGAAAACTTAAGGCAAATTCCCTCTGGGTGCTGGGTAAAAGATGTCCTCACCCTGTTCACTCTCCTCTGTAAATAAAGGCTTAGAAACAATTCTCAGGATTTTATGTAGCCTGTTTGCTCTAATATTGCCAATACAAAACACAAGGAAACCACCTGTCTCTGTTACTAAACCAGAATCCACAGTAAATCCATAATGACATCCCTGTGGAAAGGCAGATCTCTGCACCTGCTTTTCTCTCATGTCTTTCCCTGCAAAAGATCTTAAATAACATGGAGAGTCAAAACTATTCCCTTGCTCTTTCAGTCTACAAGTTAAATCTCCAGTTACTCTGGGCCATCTCTCAGTCGTGGAAGCTGGACAGGCACAACTGGCTGAAAAATTTGGCCAGAGCAGGAAAAAGTTCCACCAAATGCCAATTCCAAGGTGATGTTTCTGTGTCCGTCTACTCCCCCACCTGCTAGTGACTCTGTCACTGTTAGAAATAAGACCAATGACCTTGGGGTTTCTGCTCAGACCAGTTAGTTGGTTAAACATATTTTTGCAGCTGGGAATATTCATGAGCTATTAAAATGGAGCCATTCCCAGGGGCTGATCTCCCACCCTGCCATCTCACTGCAGTGTGGTGCATCTGTCCTGGGATTCCCCCACCATGGGCAGTGTGTGCCTTGATCCTTCTCCTGAGCCCAGCAGCATCTTTGATGAATGAGATGGACCTGGGGCAGAGCTGCTGACTTCCACCTGAACATGGGGGGCTTTAGATGGGACTCAAGGAAGGGCTCACCAAAAGCAGAAGTGGCATAGAACCCAGAGGTCTCACTAGGGGAGAAGCTTTCTGGGGAGAACATGACTTTTTCAGGTGCAAAGGGATTGCAATTTCCTTGTAATTCCCATTACAAGTTCTCAGCACCAAGGGCATAGCTCTGAGCCTTATGGCTGTGCCAAAGCTGTTATGAAAACTACTCCCCAGGGCTGGTCTTGACCTTCTCTGGGTTTTAGATCATATCAACAGCATGTTTCATACAACATTTATCACTAAACATGCCAGCATCACGACAGGCAGCTATTAGTTTTGTCACAAACATGGAAAAATACCACTCAGAGAAAGGTACAACCCATTACTCTGCGAGAGAGTGCATGAAAAAGAGCAGTTCCCATCAGAAAGGTTTAAAAGTATAAACATTCCTTTGAGGAACTTAAGGAGACCCTCGTTAAAGTGAGCCATGCAACCAGAGAAGTAAAACCAAACCTCTGACTTTTATGATGCCCCTGACAGACTAAGCACTGTTGGGATATTTTAAGCAGCCATCCCTTGTGTGGAGGGAATGGAAAGCATTTGGGATAAGACAGGAAACACACAGCATACTCCAAATGCTACAGTTAAAGAGACACCATCAGCTGAGAGCAGCCCACCAAGCTTGTCTTTCCCCAGTGTCTGCCCCAAGCACCAAGGACCTCAAAACACACACTCCCCATAGCCCAAAACTCAGGTTGCCCCAGAATAGCAAATGTAATCAGAATTGGAATTTCTTTGCTTGGTTTTATGGTCCTATTTATGCACAGAGTAAGGTCAATAGAGAAAAAGAGCGTTTCAAAAGTATTTCACATCTTATTTGAGGAAATTGAGTGCTTTCTTGAAATTAGGGTTTAAAGACAACAGTGTCCCTTTAACAGGACAAACTATATACCAAGCAGAGTGAGCTAAGCAGAGAATTTATCCTTTTTTTTTTTTTTTTTCATACATCTTATTTTTTGCATACATTCTTTAGTTGGGATCAGGTAACAGTGACATCATTAAAGGGTTAAAATATTAATCAGGTATTATGATACAAAAAGATGAAACCTGCATCTCAGGGTATGGCTACTGTACTCAACACACTCAACAGGCACCTTCAGTTGCAAAAGAAACGTGGACTATTTAGTGTGTCAGTAATGCAATCATTTCTCCTCTCCGAATATGCAAGGTTTTATTTTGGGCTGCATGAGATTAGTGAGACCTTGTTCTGACTTTCATGCTCTTGCCATAGTCAGGGGAGAAGAAATGAGAAGTGGAAAAAGGAGATACTGACAGGGAGGAAACAGGGAGAGGGTGGGAAGTCAGGGAGGGAATTTGGAGTGGGAGACATAGTTACAGTATTAATTTACTACAAAATTAATTTACTGCACTATTGTTTTAATTTACTACAAAATGCAAAGTTAAGTGAGGTTTGGGTTTAGTGGGGTTTTTACACAGGGGAGGAGTAGAAGTTGATAAAATAGGGAAAGTCAAATTTTCTGCAAACAGAGGGAGCCCCTTGGGCTGTTTGCAGCTTTTCTATTAATATGGGGCATGAGGAGTACAGGGCAAGGGGAAGGACAATGCTTTCAAGACTGACCCACCTCATCTGTGTGTGGAACATTGATCTTACTGCCTCATGACTGAAAGACAAAACAAACATCTCCAGTTTACACAGGTGCAAGTACATAAAAAACCCAAACCCCTGGGTAGTGGCATAGGGCATCAGGACATCATCCTGACAGGGGGCAAGGGGCCTCCTGGTGCCTGGTTCATGTAGAGCTTCACGTTTGCCATGCAGCTGCCATAATCAAGTTACCACAACCAAATTACTCATTGATGGATTTGGGTGAAAACTCTCCTGGCTCCATGATTCTAAGGGTGGTCTCATCCAGGGGGTGAACCAAACCAGCTTCTAACATTGGGCAGGTGCAATAGGGTTGGTTGTCCTGCACAGCAGTGACTCCACTAACATGAGGAGTCACGTTTTATAAAACACAACTTGAAATGAAAATCATACTGGGGTATCAGCAACAAGGACTGGGCACTGTGGTGAGTTTAGTGGGTTCTCAAGTCCTGTATTGTGCCTTGAGCACTGATGGAGAGCTCAGTCCCAACAACAGGAGTTGATCATTATGTTCCCTCAGAAAGACAAGAAACCTTCATAGCCTACCTGGCCAGTAACCAGATGGTCAAGTTCAAACAGTTACAGGATACATATGAGAGCTCCACCAAGCTGCCAGGCAGACAAAATGTCATCCCTCTACTTAACCACCCAGAAACTCAGGGCTGCAATCACTGCTAGTCACCTCCTCCACTTCTCAGGCTGGTTGGAGGCTCTCCACCATCCCACTATGGATCTGATCCAGGGCAACTGGATATCAGAGCACGGACTCCAATCTGACTTTGGATCTGACTCCAATTTCCCACCAAGGTAATCATCCTAATGCAGTTTCATTTTCTCTTTGTTCATTTACCAGCTGCTTGATAAGCACTGGCATAATTTTATCAGGTAAAACCAGCAGCAAGAACTGGAGTGCAGAAGCAATGTGTTAAAGAAGGGAAGGCTGGAGAGTTAAAGTTTGGCGAACAAAGGAATTTGTAAAATCTTAAGACCTAGTGGAATATTTGGATTAAATACTGTAGCTGTGAAGTTTTTGGCAAGCAGTTTCCCTCAGTTAATATCTTGCACACAATGCAACTTGCTGGATCAGCAGTTCTGTCCATTCTGGTATGGGAGGGAAAAGCAGAGAGAACATCACTCCCACAAGCTGCCCCAAGCACAGAGAGCAGCAGCTTCTCCTCTCAGCTCTGCTGAAACATCCCTGCATTTCCAACTTTATCTCTTTCCATCTCACACATCCCACAGAAATTTTCTTATGGGGCTTGAGAATGGGGGATGCCCAGCAGGTTAGAGCATCCTGCACATGTTTTGGTTTGCAGATAACAGTCATTAAGATACCATTGCTAAAGAGTTAATCAGTGATTAATAGAGATGGTACCTGATCACAAAGGGGCTGTGTTAGGGATAGCAAAAAACAGATCAGCAGATGGTGATGTGCAGCTGATTGCAAGCTTTGTTATGAGAAACTCTGTGGACTTAGGAAAATCTTTTAAAATTTTTGACCATAGTTGTTCCTTAACTATTTATAAATAAAGCCACACTACAGGGGTGATCAAGGCAGCTGCTCAGTACTTTTTCTACCTATTTTGAGTCTGATTTCAAAACCCACAGAAACTAGGGAAAAATTCTTTTCTTGTTTCCTGAGTTTGGGGTCACAACTCATGTATTTATTTATTTATTGTGCATCAGAAAATAATCTTTAAGGCAACAATAATGCGAGAGATAGCAGCTCCTCTACAGAAAGAAATTCCTGATTTATTTTTTTTTTCTTTTTACTTTTTTCTGAGCTAGAGAAGGAGAAGAATAAATAGATTTTCTAGGGCTGGGATCTGACACTGTGGGGTCAACAGAGTCTGCCAAGCTGCCCTTTTGCATGCAACCCCCACAGCACCTGAGGAAAGAAACATCCACTCACTTGCCATTGTTGAAGATGACAG
This sequence comes from Heliangelus exortis, assembly GCF_036169615.1. Taxonomy (NCBI): domain Eukaryota; kingdom Metazoa; phylum Chordata; class Aves; order Apodiformes; family Trochilidae; genus Heliangelus; species Heliangelus exortis. The sequence goes on from NC_092431.1 coordinate 4,713,649, forward strand.
TACAGTTGGGCCAGCAGTCGTGGTTGGCCTGGCAGAGGTTGGGGAAGATTCCCACACCAACAGCTTGCAGTCCTCTTTGGTCACTGAGGGTGAACCCATTGCAGCTGATCTAATCCCAAAACATAGGCAGGAAAAATCATTAAGGGAGAAGCAGCTGAACCTGGCTGCAGTCAAGATTTCTCAGTTCCCACTGATGCTCTGGAAGAGGTTAATCTGCAGCATCCCATCTCCAAACTTTGAGGAGGAAGGAGGAGTTCCTATGAGACTATTGCAGAGAGTAACTGAAGAAAAAGCAACTTGAGTTGGGGTAAAACATCAGAAGAGAAGCAATGCAGGACCCATGCAGATGGACCAATTCAGAGCAAAGCTGAGTAAATCCTGCAGAATATTTGCTGTTGATATTGACTTGGGATGTCTAAGATAATTTTGGTTTGACATTGATTTCCTTAAACTCACTTCCTGCAAATAATTCAGAAAAAGGTCAAAGGAAAATGAATTTGAGGCAATTTAAGCAGAGCCTAGGCAGAAGAGCAAAGTTCACACTTATTAAAACAGGTATTAGAAATTAACCTTGAGAGCTGCATTCATCCTGGTCACATACACTGGGTAGCCCACAGAGCTTACAAGAAACAATTACTACTGTTTGTTATGAGTCCCACATGATTTTCAGAATGACTGGTTTTGGGTGGCATATGTGCCAAGAATAAATTACTGTAGTTTTTCTACATGGTACATTTTTATTATATTTGAATGGGCCAGGTTTTTTAGTTGCAAACATAAACAAAGGAAATATTTGCAAGAAGAAAGTGTAATAGGCTATACCAAAGGAAACCATTAACTCAGCTGCCAATTATTTTACATTTTAATTATTTTATTTAATTTCTTAACTGATTCTGTACTTTACCTATACTCCCTTACTTCTCCATGGACAAGTTCTGTTGGTCACTAGTACACAAGTCTCCCTGCACCCAGTGGACTGGATTTGGTACCCAGTGGGTACCAAGGGATGCTGTGTCCCCTCCCTGTGCTGGCAAGGACAACTTCTTTGCCCCAACAGCCATCAGCAGAGGTGAGAGCAGGGTGTGCATCTCAGCTCAGCTCTCCCTGTCCTCTCAGCTGAGGGGTCAGTGCAGCCCAAGATACAGTGGGGGCTAGGGGCAGAACAGCTCATCCTGAACTGGCTTCTGGGCATTAATGCATATATTAAAACTGTTTTGTTACAATCAAATACATTCAATATACAATTACTAAAAATATCTTTAGTTTGATTTCCTTAGCTCCCTGAGGTGCACAGTGGGACCTGTGATGACAATGCAGCACCCATAGTTCAGCAAGCCACTTGCCTGTATCTTTAGACAGATAAAATGTTTCAGACCTTGCCTTTGCCATGCCTCAGTTTCCCAGTGTCAGTGCAGAAGTGATGCAGATGGGGAATGTGGCAGTTTTCCAGCCACCTGCAGCAAATGCTGGTCTCAGCCACCCCAAATCCTATGGCCTCTTACTGGCAAGAGAGGGATGAACTCTGGCATCCTCAACTCAGGCCAGTGGGAGACTTTCTTTGGGGAGCTGGCACTAAAATCAGCCCCCTCTTTGCCCCCCTGCCCCTCCAACATACCACCCCAAATATGTGGGAGATGAACTGCACTCCAAACTGCTGGCACTGGGGTGGCCAAAACTCGAGGAAGTTCTCCACATCGATCCGGAGCTCCTTCTTCTCCTCGTCATCGAAGCTGTTCACGTGGTTCTGGAGGTCATCGATGGAGACCATGCAGCCCTCTGACAGGCCACTGCCTTCCCTCTCTATCTTCCACATGATGCGTGCAGCCAGCCTGGCCAGGAGAGACCCCCAGTTGTTAGCACCACCCCCCAAAGGACCATCAAAACTCGTTTCATGAGTGGGAAATTGCGTGCAGACAGAGCGAGACAGGCTCTGCATTGGGTGGCTGATGGCTGAGCACCATCCAGGGGCTTTTGAAGGAAAAGGAGATGCAGGGCTTTGCCTCAACATCTATGTTTCCATCTGGAGAAGTGCTACAGACCCCAGGTCCCCAGCCCTCCACAACAGCTCCCATGTCCTTGAGAGTTCCTCTCATTTACTTGTGATGGAGCCAGGATGTGAATCGAAACTACCGCATCCTGTAGGCAAACAGGGGAGCACCCCATTACCCCTCCCTGTTTTCCCACACCTCCTCAGCTGCCCCAGGCAGGTCTGCCTCACCAAGCAGGCATGAAACCCCTTCATGTTCCAGATGCTTCTCCAGGTCCCCATCCCATCAGGGGATGCTCCTGGCTTTTCCCTCCACCCCATCCAAATCCTTCCACCCGCCTCTTCCTCACCACCCTCCCGAGGGTGCCCTGTCCTCTCTCACTGTCCCCAGGCTGCCAGCTCAGCCCCAGGGGGGGGGGCAGCTCTCACCTGATGTTTTCAGTGGGTGCTTTGCCATGCCTCTTGATGGCAGAGCACTCATTTTTGTGGTTCAGCCAAGCTGCTCTCTGGCAGGTCCTGTCGCAGTAGTAGGCGAACTTGCACTGGCCGCAGCGGTGGAGCTTCTCCTGGCGTTTGAAGCAGGTGTGGCAGATGACCTGTGTCAGGCTGGAAGGACAGAAGGACCCATTGGGTCATACCTTGGTGAAGGGACAGCTCTACCCAGCAAGGCTTCTTCTGCATCCCTGGGCTCCCCACACCCACTAAGGATGGACTCCCCTGAGGATTTTTAGGAGGGCAGAGAAACATCCCATCCAACTTCGTCCTCTTGCACTTGCCCTGTACTGTTGCTTTTCTGTTTGGCTGTAGGTGGGCAGGAATAAAGCATTCCCCAGCTCTCAGCCCTCTTGTCTGCAGCTCATCTGCTCCTCCTCCTCACCACCACCACTGTTTATAGGATTTTCCACCTGGCTTTGTTTTCTGCCTGTGGCTGAAGAGCCAGCCACACATTTTGCTGAGCAGAAAGCAGACACCTAATGAGTTTGTAGCTCTGGCGAGCACGAAGAAGAATGTGAAGGCAAAGATCCAGGCTGAGAGCTTCACCCACCTGCAAAATCTCCCACTTGGGCTGAAATGAAACCCCTCCTGAACACTGATGTTTTTCTGGGCTCTGCATGAGCCAAGTGGCCATCACCATGGGCTGACAGGCTTAGGAAAACATTGGGTGAGAGGGACCAAATGGGAAGATGGCTCTGAGGAGTCCTGATTGCTCTCCCAAGCTTTCCTTAGGCACAGGCAAGTTATGGGGATAAAAATATACATCAGAAGTATTCTGCCAGTGAGCAGACCACAGGTGTATCACAGTGAAGATGAGTGATAGATCAAAGGGGTTGCATAGGGAAACCTGTGTCTGGCCTGCTGGAAACCAAGCTACGTTTCCATGGATTAAAAGCAGCTTTGCTTGGCTTTTCTTTTTGTCACTGGGCCAAAGGAGCTGTACTGGAGGTATTGCACTTGGCAACTTTGGAACTGTGCTGGAAATAACATGAGGAAACCAAGAAAACTACCTCCTTCAAGGTAGACCTCATCACAAAGTGGATTATGCCTTTTCCTCCTTCCTTGGGTCACTGTACATGTCTCCTGGCTCTCCACTATCAGGACAGAGCCACACAGACCCCCAGACCAGGTGGGTTTGGGGCTCTTCTGGTCCCAGTGCCTCCACACAGAGAGTTAGCATGGATTAGTGAAGGTCTGAGGGACCTGGGAATATTGTCATCACCCACAGCTCATAGTGAGGAAACTGAGGCACAAGGAAATAAAAAATATTTTGATGACTACATAAGGAGACCATTTGGTGCAGGAGTCAGAGTCACAGAGTTCCCAGGCAAAGACTGTCCTGCCTCTTCATTATGCAGATTTATATAAACATACATTTGCATATTTATGCCTATCTCAGTAGACTTAAATGCATTTTCATTCCTCTGGCAGTATTGTGTGAGCTGCTGGCACAATTCTGCCTGTGCCTTGGCTCTTGCAGGGTGAAAAGTCCATTGCTGTAAAGCAGGATGACCCATGGTAGACAAAACCACGTTGTGAAAATGAAGTTTGGAAAATGAGAGTGAGCAGTGATGGTGCATGGGAGGGAGCCAGCACAGGGGAAGCATCCAGGATGGGGCAGGGAGGAGCACGTGTCTGGGAAGGGGGATGCAGCCAACTTCATTAAACTGGGAGCTGGTGAGAAATGTGAGGCTGTGCTCTGTCAGCTGTCAAGTGAGAGGGGCAGAGAAGTGCAAGGAGATTGCACTCCTTGTAAGGTAAAGGAGAGCCAGAGAGCAGATAAAACCAGTGTGGTTACAATGTGATGGGAAACATGGGGAGAGATTGTGTGCAGGGAATGGGACTCCCTTCTGCTGCCTGCTTGCTTTAGGAGCAGTCATAACGTGAAAAGACAGTTAAGGAAGTTTCCCTGTTCAGAGAAATGACAGGTCAGAGGGAATATGGTACAGCAAAACCCAGGTCCTAAAACAGGGGCTTGTCACCACCCCCCAGTCACTCTCTGAAAACAGAAAAATATTGAAGGCTTTGCTTTGCATTTTGCTGTTCATCTCATGGAGTGCCCAGAGTTTCCAAAGCAAACCCAGCTGGTGGAACTCCACACTGGCCCTGAGGAGAGGCAGAAATGCACCAAAAAAAAAGTTGCATGAGAGTTTCTGAGGAGGTGAAGGAGAAGTTAACATGGTATTGAAACTACAGACACAATTACTCCTAGGAAATCTGACTGGCAGGTACAAGAAATATCGTGCCTCTCACAAAACCCTTGAGGGATTCTCTGTGCTCAGAAATGGTTTGAAAGAAGACTGAATTTATTGATAATGTGGGTTACAAAGGCTCTGGAGGCTTGGGCTCAACTCTTGGCATGTTAAAAAAAATCAGAAAACACAGGTATTTGAGATTTATTGCCTAAATCTCCAACAAACATTTCTGGAGCCCTTCCTGACCCTGCTTCTCTTTGAAAATCATTCCACATCTCAGACTCTAAATCCTGCAGGTGCCTCTGGGCAGTTGTGCAAATTCCTGCTGTCCCAGAGCCAGAACCCTACATGGGGGTGGCAAAGTGGGGCTTTCCCATGGTTTTCCCATGGTTCCAGGACTGGACCTTACAGCAGACTCTGGTATCACCTGTCCCAGAGGTTAAACAACACTGAGGACACCAAAGACTTGCAATGGTCCACAGTGTCCCATCATCCTCTCTGCAATGCTTAAAGTCCTCCAAAGACTGGGGAGCAGCAAGAGGTTACTAAATCTTCCAGTCTGTGGAAATCACTGATCTGGCCCATAAAGTCCTTATTACAAGACAATATGGCTCCAGGTGGCCTGGGTGGATCTTTCTCTCCCTGCAGAGAGAGCAGTCCATGCCCATAGGATCAGGATGCTGCAAGGCAAGGCAGCACTGAAGGTTTCTGGGCACCTTCCCCAGAGCCCTAGAGATCTGAACATTACAGACCCAGGGATTGGCTTCTTTTGCTTTTTTTGTGGGGACAACACAACTGCTTTCTGCTGTGTCTATGTACACAGGTGAGCTCTGGCCATACATTTACTGCCATCTTTCATATATAGTGAGAACTTCCTTTTTTTCACTCTGCCCAAAAGCAGGACCTTCATTAGTACAGTGATGTCTGCAGCCCATCCAACCCCACCAGGTCAGTGATTTAGGACTGACTTGGTGGGCAGGTGCCACTGACTGACTCACTAAATGGCTTTTTTGGGAGCCTCAGGTTTCCTTGGCTTCTCATCCGAGTGTCAACTGCACTGAACTCTCAGGGGCTCAGGACCTTTGGTTTGACACAGATGAAGAGCACAACCACTGCTAATCCTGGACATAGCTACAGTCACAAAAGCCATGATTCAATGTGCCAGCCAACACTTGCAAGAGGTGACAGAGCACTGTCAGCTAAACCATGGTCCAGCAAGCATGGCTCTCAGTGAAAGTATAAGAAACAAATGTCTCTTGTGACTCCTTGTACTGGATTCAGAAGGATAAAGATCCTGCCAGGACAGAAGGGACAGGAATACATTAACCTCATTCCTAAAGCATGCATAACCTGAACATCTGCCCAACCATTTCCCACCCATCCCCCACAGCATCTCATGCACTGACCTGGAAAAGCAAGGGGAGATGTTTGTGGTGCAAAGGAATGAAAGGAAGATTTCCCTGAAAAGCTGATAGAGATGGAGAGCAGCTCACAAACTATTTGATGTGAGTTTATTCTACTCTGTCCATGACAGATGACCTGACTTACACCTAAGTCCAACTCCTTCATAAATATTACTGGCTGGCTGGGCAGTTCTCACCTCATGTTCAACAGGGGATGGCCTAAGAATAGCCTCAGATGAAGGCAAAGTCCACTTGGCTTTCACAGCAGGGGCTGGAACACTTCATTAAACACAACAGCCTAAGGAAACACACCCACCCCTCTCAGCAGTGAAAGGAAAGGGAGATACTCAGTAGCTGGCTTCTGCCAAGGATGCCTATAATGGTGAATTATTAGCACAAGAACAGTTTTGCTCCCTTTGCAAAGAGGACTGGAACTTAGAGGATTGGAGCTTAGTACTTTTATCTTTAAAATGTCAGGCATGACACATCCTAGTCTGCCTGCTTTGAATACAGGACTTATTTTAGATAAATGCTAAACTATTTTATTTTCAGTCTTTCATTACAAGCTTTTTCAGCCTCTTTTTAAAGAGGTGTGGGTGTGGCTTCCTTTACAAGAGCCAGGTTTTTACTCAGCTGTTACTTAAGCTTTTGAACAAATGAAATTATAATAAAAAAATCAACCCACAGAAAATCTTAAACCATGTGAATATGATCCTATTAGCTCTCAGTTTTTATAAGTGTCAACTCAGAGAATTTGTTTCCATGATCTTTTCATAGCCATACTGTTATGGAAAAGTTTGCATTTCTTACCTCCCTAGGTCTTCTCAGCTAGAACAACAGAGTTCTCCACATTTCCCTTGGAAAATGTTTCAAACATGCTTCACACATCAAAAAGGAGGGCAAAAAATCACATGACTTCAGGTTTTTAGCAGTTTGCAGATCACTCATCAAGCAGATCTTAGGTGATCCTGGCTTTCTGCCACATGACACTCTTTGCCTTGATGAGTGTCTCTCAAACTCCACTGGCAAACCATTTCTTGATGAAGGCTGACAGAGTTATATCAGGCATCTCCAGGCCTGTAGGAAATAAAAACTGACAGGCTTGAGAGCCAGCTGAGATGCCAGAGAAGAAGGTCACACATTGAGCCCAGGGGATGGGAACATCAAGGTCCCATAAAGTGGCAGTGAGAGAAAGAGTTCTGGGCTCTTGAAAGAAATAAGTGAAGAGGGAGGGAAGGATGAAACCCCAGCATGTAAGTGAAGCACTAGAGAAAGCTGCAGTGAGAGGTAATCAGAGAATCATTGTATTACAGAATTGTCATGGTTGGAAAAGACCTCTAAGGATACCAAGTCTAACCATCAAACAAACAAAAAAAAAAACGCAAAAAACCCTCAATCAACCAATCAAAAAAACCCAAACCAAACCAAAATAAACAAAAAATTACATATATCACCATCCCACTAGAGCATGTCCTGAAGTGCCTCATCTACACAGCTTTTTCATACCTCCAGGGATGGTGACTCCACCACCTCCCTGGGCAGCCTGGGTCAGCACCTGACTGCTCTTTCAATAAAGAAATTCTTCCTAATTTCTAAACCTCCCCTGGTGCAGCTTCAGGGCACTAAATGCACACCAGAGCTTTGCAAATCAAAAACTGACCACAACAAAGACAAAGAATTCCTTGGGAAGATACATTGCCAACTTGCTGCATCTACTTTAGGGCAAAGTGGCCCTGACACTGATGTTTTCTGAGTGCTCTTTCAGCTGATAGCAGCAAAGCTGATTCAAACACAGACCAGAGAGCATGTCTGCACTTTATCCAAACAGCAAAATACCAGACATCCCACTGAGTTCTGCAACCCCTTTCAATCAGTATTCACCCTCTCCCTAAGCAACCACCTCTAGTTCAGGTGGAACAAGGAGTCAGTGCTAGGTATCCACTCTGTTAAGCAAAAGGTTGTACAGAATCATGGAAGGGTTTGTGTTGGAAGGGACCTTTAAAGGTCATCCAGTCCAACTCTCCTGCAATAAGCAGGGTTAGCCCTGTGAGTCAGACCCTGGCAGGGAAATCTAAGAAACTATGAGCTGGCTGATGCCTGTAGGAACCTTTTTTAGCTTCACTTTGAGTTTTATGAACTTCAGGACTAAGAGTCTCTGGGACCAGGTGAGGAACTGCTGCTAGATGATTATCACTGCATTGAAGAGTACAACCCCTCACCTGTCTGAATGATTTCAGGGACCTCCAGGGGCTTCCAGGCTTGGATGCAGTCTGCAGATTTAGACACCTAGGTGTGCCCTCAGTGTCAAAGTAGAGATCCCAACAAAACACTCAGTGGGATCTAGAAAAGCATTCAGCTCACCCAGTCAGGTGTCTGTGTTCAGTGCACTTTATAATGCTCCATTGTCTATAATGTGCTCTAAGAGCTGGATTCACTTGCCTGGAGATAGGAGCCTGCTGTTATTTTAGGCTCTGCAGGGACAGCCATCTGGTCTGAGAGGAGGTTTGATTCTCATAAATCCTGTTCTGTACCTGTCAGCCCTAAGAGGATGTCACAGACACCCTGGGGCATCTCAAATGACACTAAACCTTTGTGCCACAGGAGGCTAAGAGTTCATTATTGCACAGCAGCATGAAGAAGAAGCAGAGAGGTAAGGATGACTGAAGTCTCACTTCTGAAGCAAATATAGTATCACAGCAAGATTCCAGCTAGTGAAACTGAAGTACAAGACCTAAAAGGACATGTCAAGGAGAGATGGTTTTGTCACCAACTACTGTAACTAAACTTAGGAAGTCAAGACTTTAACATATTAAAATAAAAAAGGGAATTTTTAATGTGAGCTTTTGCAATGACATATTAAAATAAAAGCTAAAATGTGTCATTGCTGCTACTGCAAATATTCATAAATATGTTCACTGAAAGTAAAATGTGTACTGAAAGTAAATATGTTCTGAAAGTAAAAGGGCAAGGAAAAAGTGAATGAAGCACAAAAAAAACCCCTATTTTCCTGCGCTGTTCATTTCATCCCCAGTTCTCTGCTGTTGCCAGATCACACAGTAGTATGAATCAACTTTAGCTGCAAGATAACCTGGATTAAAACAGCAGCACAAGCTCTGCTTGCAGCCCAGACTTTGTTAGCAGAACCTTCAGCTCACATTTAGCTCCTTGGTTTAAAAGTTCAGGCCGAATCCTGTTCTCAGCACATTAGAAGGTTGAACAACTTCTATTCATGTCTGAAGCTTTATTCTAGAATTATCCCATGGGAGATTAACACAGAAATTTGTTCTTTGTGTCTTTTCAACTTCCAGTGAATCTTCTGCCAACTTGAAGGGCAGAAGTGGGCACACCAAGCAGCACGGGCTGAACAAACATTGTTCTCCCTTGAAACAAGCAGCAGAAAAGTGGTTTTGCACCAGAATTCAGTTTCTGGCTATATCAGTGTAAACAAAAATTTAAAACTGGTCTCGTGCAAGAGTTCAAGCAGTTAAAGCTAGCTATAAATTTAAAATCCCTTTAACTGAAACAATATCACTTGCAAATCCCCACTAACTTCTAGTTTGAAGACAGCAGATGATGAAGCTGCACGTACAGCTGGGAGGTGGCACATGTGAGGAAAGCATAATACAACTCACTTTTATCCTGAACTATACATGGGACCCTTCAGTAAAGTCAGCCTGACATTTCTGTACCTGAATGACATTTACTCCTGGCAGTTCACCAGAATACAACATGGGTCCACTTTTGTAAGGCACTGAATTCAGGCAACTTTCACCTCATTCAGTAAAAGCTGATGGCATCAAGCACTTTGCAAGATCCCATCCTGGAAACAGATTGCACCAGATTAAAAGCTTAAAAGCTGATCTGAGCCCTGGGAAGAAGATTCACCTTAAGCTGCGAACGTATCTTTACAGAAGTGCTCTTGGCTTCCCCTTGCACAATTCTCTGATGCTGTCCAGACACTCTGAAACTTTTACCCACCTGGCCAGATAAAACTTTGCATCGGGATGGCTTTCATTCTGTGTTTCAGAAGTGCTTATCTCTTACCTATCAAAGACCACTGCAGCATAGGCTGGCTCCGCAAAGATGACATCCCCAGGCAAGAATTCCTTCTGGGCTTTCAAGCCCCTGCCTTTGCCTTCAGAGGTGAACACTTCAACTGACTCCATTCCTCCTTTGGTCATCCCAGGGACCTCAAGGCTTGGGAGGTGGGTATGTCAGAGCCACCCAAATCTCCTCTCACTCCCGTCAACTTCAACTTATAAAAGGGCTGTCCTCCCCCCACCCCTGGCCACACCGTTTCCCATAGGAGGGAGAGGGGGTGGGAGCAGGAGAGGCAGGAGGTGAAAATCCCCTGCTCAGTGTCACCAACCTATGCAGGGAGAGCACAGGACTGGGGCTTTTCCTGCTTCATTAGGAAACCCCTCTCTGAAACCAACGTTTGGAATAGTTTCCCCCAGCCACAGGCAGTTGTGTACGTTACGACTCAGATTAATTTATACTCTCCCATTGGAGAGAGAATGTACTCTCTTTGCAAGGGTATTTTTAGCAGCCACATGCTTCTGTCTCTCAGGAAGCAACAGCTGAGACAGTGGGACAAGGAGGGTTGGTATGCATATCTCTGACCTCTTCCACAGTCATCTGGCTTTTTCCAGAAATTAAACAATGCTGTGTTATTTTTACCCTCTAGGAGATGGATGGCATATTTAGAGGCTGGGATAACAGAGAAACACACCCCCTAAACCTGTCTGCATCCTCTGTCACCACCAGAGCCTGGAAAAGGGGGCTCATTTCCCAATTGTTGGTGGCAGAAGGCAAACAGAGCAGCAGGGAAGGAGCTGGAAGGACAGAAGTGGCTCATTGCAGGTTGCAGAAGCAAGCAGGACACCCCAGATATTCACACGAATTTGGATGCACTAAAACTGTTGGACACAGCAACATGTTTTGAGGGCTCTCCCCACTTCCAGTGCTCACCTGGGGAGGGGATGGGGGAATCTGAACCACCTGAGTAGAAAAGGAGGGTGCACCAGGGCGACCAAGCCCATGAGAAGCCTTTGCTCTCTGCCCCAGCAGTCAGGGCAAGCTCGGGGTGATGCAGTTCAGATGTCCAAGTATAAAGTGAACCCCACTGTAGAAATTGAACCCAGCCCAGATTATTGTTCAGCATTTTTTTATCATTTAGTAGCACTTCATGGGGCTGGTTCCTGATAATTTCACCTCCTCACTTCTAAGAGAACCAGTGGTATTTCCTCCTGGATCTCTAAGCACTGGGCAGATATCAGTGTTGGCAAACCTCAGCCCACACCTCAGTGCTGCACAGGAAAACCTGTCTGATTTAACAGGGTGTCATGACCCACAGGTGGGTATGGCACTGTCACATCTCACAAAGTGACCATGGCTCACAGGATGGCACTCTGCAGGGAACAGCTTGCCTGCCCTGTCTCTTATTAGATAAGGGGAGTGTCCTGCTTATCAGGATGACCACTGAAGGAGGGGCTGCTCTTGGGAAACCAGGGTCCAGTTTATCAGGGTGGGTACCCAAATGAGGTTCTCTCCTTGAAAGAACAGATCCCAGGTGGTGGGTTTAATGAGAACCCCACCATAGAACAATGTCCATTTTGCCAGAGAGGATGTTTTGAATCAATCATTCATTTAGGGACTCTGTGTAGGGAAAGTGAGGTACAGAGAAATGAAGAGGGCAATCCCTATGCATCCCTGGACTGTAAAAGAAATGCTTTACTTTGCCAAGGCAGTGGGAAGTTGTCACAGAACAGTCACAGAACAGCTCAGCATACTCTGCTAAAAGCTCCTGGAAGTTTTCCTTGCCTGTGAATGAGGTACAGTAACACACTTCAGCACAAACATCCTGTGTTATACTTCGCCTGCGTGTGCCAAGCACAAAGGTTATCAATCCACATCTCTATAAATTCAGAGTGATCCAGGAGCTCATGTGATTATGAGCCAAGTTCCCCAAACAACCTGGCTCCTCTGCTCATCCTGAGGAGGTCCAGAGCCATCGCAGAGCTGTCAGCACAAACCTCCCAGCCTTTACACTGCACAGCATAGAGAAGCCACTACAGGCAATCAGTCACTAAAAGCAATTACAGTTTTAATTGAGATGCTCTACCTGAGTGATGTTATGTTGTCAGGATGCTCTGCTCCCACCTGTAGGGACCATGTTTGATTCCCCTGTGTATAAGTGCAATTTAGACACCTATATTTGCCAGCAGTATCTAAGCATCTCAAAATTAGGTGCTGAATTTTTTATTGGTTTTTTTTTTTTTTTTTTGCAAAAAAACCCCCAACTGATTTGGAGTGTGGCTGTACTGAACTCAGACATTGATCACACTAAACACTGTTTCTGATTCCTGGGTAACAAAGAATAAAGAAGGGAAGGATGAAGATAAATGATAACAAACAAATAGTAAAATAAATTGAGAAATAAAGCAAACAGTTCATCTTTTCAAAGTGGCCAACTAAATCCAACAGGTTACAGAAGTAGAGCAGAGAAGGTGTCTGCAGAATCAGACATCAGTGGTGCAGAAGTACGATGTACCACTCACCCTTTTAGATTACAGAAAAAGCCCACAACAAAACAAAGAAGAAAAAGAAAAAAAATAAAATAATTTTTTTTTTAAATCTGCACTTTTGAGTCTATCTGGATATTGGGCTGGAGGGGTGAGTGCCCAACAGGAGAGCAAACAGCACCCTCTGCTGCCCTCTGAAAAGTTACCCAGAGCAAATTTAACCTTTCCTGCGGCGAGCATCATTCAGACAAGCCATGCACTGGGGAGAAAAATTAAAATAAAAAAAATATGGGGGAGGCAATCTGTGCTAGGCAGTTCCTAGTAGTTCTGAGGCAAGTTGTGTGGCAATGACTAGTAGTTCTGAGGCAATAACTAGTAGTTCTGAGGTAAATACTAGTCTGATGCGGGTACCTGCTAATTACTGGGCAGTCAGGAGGCAGTAACTGGTAGCTCCGAGGCGGTTCCTGCGGTCCCTCCTAATTTTGGCGGGATGCGGGCGCCTGAGGAGGAGGCGGGTCCGGCGGCAGAGCTGCCGTGAGGGCGGGCTGGCTCCGGGTGTTCCAGTGAATCCCACGGGGTCTTTCCGAGGGGATTTGGGTTGAAGCCGGCCGAGGGGCTCGTTACGGGAGAGCTGTCGGCCGCCGGGACTCCCTGAGGTGTCCCGGCCCTCAGGGCCCCGCGTTTCGGTGCCCTTAAGGGGCTTGAGGGGGTGGGGGTGGCTGCTCCTAAAGGGCAGAACCGGGGCCACGGCGGCGGCCGAAGCCTTTGGAGGGGCTTCCCCGGCTCCTATGCTCGCTGGTGGCCCTTGTGAAGGTGAGTGGGGACCGGACCCCCCGAGCCACCGGAGCCCGCAGGGCTGTGAGGGGGAGGGAAGGTGGCGAGAGGGTCCGGGAGGAATCGGCGGGAGGAGCTGTGGTGCTGTTCCCTTCGCCAAATTGAAGTCGGTTCTCAGTGATGCCGGTGTGGAAAAAGGAGCAGGGGTTTGAGACCAAAATGCGGGAACACAGGAGGAGAGAAATGAGGTGAGAAAGTTGGCAATGTGGAAAGAGAAGGCAGGGAACCCGGAATGGGTCTGAGCTGCTTGATGGGCAGCTCGTAAAAGGTTTGTGTTTAATTCTTCGGTGCAAATAAGTCTTGCAGTAGCTTCATCTCTTCTTTCTGGGACAGCAAGATGACAAACAGGTTGCTTTATACACCAGACCCGTTATATAGAGATCCCTGGGATTGAATCTTAAGACTATGGCTGAGAAATGATGGGAACTCCCCTTGTCCTCTGCTGAATCTCTCATGAAATATAATAAAACACACACACAAAGCAAAAAAAAAAAACAACAAACAAACCCCAAACCAACCAAACCCTGAAAACAAACAAACAAACAAACAAAACCCCACACCAAAAACATCCACCATCAGAGTGTTGGGCTTTCAAGCCCTTCAAAAAGGGTATACAGTACTTGTGTGTTGAAAGGCTTTGGTCAGTGGTTTGTAAGCATTGACTGTTAAGCTGTATAATAAAAATCAAGGTGTTTTTTGGTTTTTGTTTGTTTTTTTTTAAAAAAAAAAAAAAAAAAAGGCAAGCCACACACTCAGCAATGCATAAATATGGGCTTTTGTTACATATGTGAAACACCCATTACTGGCAGATTTCCCCATTGTCAGTTAAATTTAGTAGTCCTATTGAACAGAAATAGCCCCAGTGGAATTAATCATTCTGTTCAAAAAGCTGACAGCTATTTTGAGCAGTCAGCTTTCTGGAGGAAAAAAGCAATGTGAGTATGTATGCTCTCTGAAGGAATATACTTGGAAAACATTAGGAATGTGGTCTTGCTATGTTTAGGTTTAAAATCCATTTTTTCCCCACACATTTCTTGAACTGAATTGTCATGTTCTTGAACGCCCAAATGTGTTGTGGTACCTTAGCCTTTAAAAGCACTTTGACCTCCTGGGAATTTCGGGGTATTTCAAGGTTCTGAAGGTGGTTTTTCCTAAATTCTCAGTGTTTAGAGGTAGCTCACCCCTTTATTTTTAGTGCATAGCCAGTACAGGTTTTTGTCATGAGCCAAACACAACAAGGATTGCTGGTCATGCTTGTCATAGCTGTGTCAAACAGAGCTATAGAACTGGGTATTCTGGGCAATTTCTGGTTTGATAGCATGCTCAGAAGAGAGGGTTTCCTTTTCTTAAATACAAAATTATCTATAACTTTTGATTTTGGAACTTTGTGGAAACACTTCCTGCTAATTTCTTCACACACATTTACCCCTTGGGGATTTTGTTTCTTTGGTTTACCCTAAGGGGGTTTCTTTTAGCTCTGTGGCAACAGGATAAAAACCCTTGGTACCTATAAAAGTGTAGTTTATCTGGAGTTAGCCTTTTTCAAGGCTCAGTATGTAGCTCTCCCATGTTATAAATTACTAATTTTCCCCTCTCTTTCCTTTTCTACTCTACACATCTTCACTTACCAGAGGCAGGGGGGGGAAGTCAGGTACCAATTCACTATCATGTTCTTCACCCACTGTTCCAGGAGCCTGTCTCAAATAGCACTGAGAGCAGGCTGAGAAGTAACATTGCACAAACTCCTATCATACAGTTGTATGAGAGCTTTTATGTTTCAGAAGAGAGCAGGAAGAAGGGTAAGTAACTTGTCTTAACCTGAGAGTTTACAAAGTGGGGATTGGAAGTTGTATTTCTTATCTGTTCTTAAAACCCAAGGAGGGATAAACCATGACAGAGTGGGAAAGGGTCTTTTAGTTTAAAGAAATAGCTTAATGCCTGGCAAGGAGTTCTTCTTAAGAGCTGCATCTTATGCTGCAGTGTTTAAGAAGTCTAATATATTATATTCTTCTTCAGAAGGAACCAAGTACCTTAATCAGCTTTCTGTTGCACCCTGTTCATATTTTTGATAGTTTCTTTCCAGAAGTAAAACACAGCTGGATCAAACTATGCTCAGACAAATTTTTAAAAAATCAGAGCTGTTTTCTGAAATCCAGAGAAATTGATCGGACACTTTTAAAGAAAAAAAATTGCAACTTTTCTTCTGGTAAAAACAGAATAGCTGATTTCAGTCTGCTTGAGCTGTGAGAGGCTGGTCCAGCCCTTGTGGGTGTGAGAGGATGCAGGGAGCAGAGGTCAGTGTGATGGTGAGGAGACAGAATGGTGTAAAAAAGAGGACCAAAGGGGAGAAGAATGAAGAGATCCAAGGAACTATGTTACAAAAAGGGGACACCTGGAATTTATTGGTAGGATTGATATCCTATCCTTTCAGTCTTAATGCTTTAAAACATTTCCTCTGTTCTGGCTGAGTTCAGAGCACTAAGGCTAAGTGTCTTGTTACTGCTCACTCTGGGCAAAAGGGGAGCTTGTGTTTCACAGCAATTGTAGGCTGCTTCTCTTGTGTGTCAGGGAGAATCTCAATTGGCCATCAGGGCTTTTAGCAGGTTTTTTTGATTAGTTTGTGCATGTGAGAAGGTTTGGGCCAGGTTTAACCCCCGTTTCCCAGGTGTAGTTGTAGGCATCAAAGGCATCCCCCATGTGTTCAGGCTTGGCCATGTGTCTTAGTCAAATCTGTGATAATATGTAGTGTTCTAAGGTGCAGGTAAATGCCTGAAAGTTCCCTTGTTACAGAATTATGTGGGGCAAAAATTTTACTGTTTGAGTGATAGAACCTGCAGTCCTGGCATTAACAATATTAATTTCTGAACAACAGAGTCCAGTTTGGCATTTCATCTTTTTACAGTCTCCTGAGCTTTGAAAACAAAACAAAAAGTAATTTAAAAGGATATTCAGTGATGAAACTCACTGAGAAAATTGGAATTTATTGCTACCACAGTGTTGTTTCCTTGGAGGAATGCCTTTCACCCAGCTAGAGGAATTGAAACATGTCTGGTTCAGCTTTGCTTCCTTGTGTAGGAATCCAGAGCTGTAATACCAGAGTTCAGTGTGTTTTATAAGGATTTTAAAGTCTGTTATGTTTACCTATCATTTCTAAGATGGATAGAAATGGATATCTGAACTTATTTCCAAGACTGCTTTCTGCCTCTCACTGTACTGTGGCTGTGCTTCCCTCAACCTCAACCAAAAGTGACTGGATTTCAGGGATGCTATTTGCCTGCATCTGAGGAGAGCTGATACTCCAAGCATTCAAGTTTTTGTTCATCTTTCATCCCGTTCCTGAGCTGGAATATAATTTCCTGATGACAAACAATGGATTTTGCACATCACTCAACTGGGATGAGGTGACTGACTGTGCAGGCTCCTGCCTCTCTTGTTTGCAGAGTAAAGCAAATTAGTGATGTGGTGCAGGTGATGTAAATTAACCTGGTTTGTTTTGCAGCTGGAACAGGCTGCAGCATGCAGGCTCAGTTCCTGTGGGGCTGACAGGTGGTAGCCTGGTAAAATGCACTAACCCCATTGCTTGTGCTGGTCCCAGTGTGTCTTGTGAGACAGCCATGTGAAAGGGTTTGTAAAATGAGAAGATGTGGGTTAATATTTGCTCCTGAGGACCTGCAGTTGTTGAACATGATTCATGGGTATCCATCCATTTCTCATAAAAATGTGATGTTTGCTGTTGGCACTGGAAGAATTTGGCTGTGTCATTTTGTGGGTTCAGTACCTTGAACTTGAAACTTTATACCTTTGCCTTAAGGGATTTGTCTAGCCTAGGCTTTTTCTTTACTACATTATTCTGCTTTTTTTCTGTCTTCTCTACCCCCAAGAACTGGGAAAGAAAAATTAATAATAGACTAAAGCTGGGAGCATTTCCTTTTTAATCAAGTGGTATAAAGTCCTGGGCTGAACAAGCTTTTTTAAATTACCTGTTCTCTGACATTTTAATTAATGTTAGTATTTTTCCTGCCACCTTTATACTGCCCTGAGGAAATACTTTTTCCCTGTCTTTCTTACATTGTGTGCCATAAAGATTCTTCTACAATTAACCTAATCATAGTAAGGAAAGAGGTAGCAAAGGTTTCAAGTTTAAAAGACATCCTTGAACTTCTGAAGCAATAAGAGGTGTTAGCCATGGACACAGCCTGAGAAAGGTCTCTGCATCTGCCACTCCTTGGGTTTTCTCAGTGCCCATCAAGCTGCTGATGGATTTTCAGCTGGATGCCTGTGCTACTGTTGGGTTGTCAAAGCAGTCCTGGTTTCAAACATCCACTGGAGCCACACTCCTGGCTCAGTTAATGCACATGTCATTCAGCTTGCACTGAAATTCATGCACATTTTTTTTTAAGAAGCTTTTTACTAGTGCAGAGATGCCAGCCATGAGTTGTCCAGGACACACATGAGGGATTCAGTAGCTTCTAGTTCTTCCTTCATCATTTGTGAACTGCTCATCCCACAGCTTAGCACTGTTACTTGGAGTTGCAGCTCACACTACACAGTATTTGATTCTGGTTTTTCACATTCCCATGGGCTTTGCTTTGGAAAGGGGCCAAGGGAGCTCTCCTTAGAATTAGCAGTAAAGGCTGATTGCCTTTAGGGGTTTCAGGAAGCCTTGAGACCACAGGCAGCAATGTTTTCCTTGCCCACAACCTCTCTGTGTGCAAAGCTCACAGAAAGCCATCTGCTCCACCTGTGGCATCCAGGATGGGCCACTGGGTAAACTTAGAGGGTTTAAGCTCACTTAAGACATCACAAACCTCTCCCCAGTGCTTTCCCTTTAACTTTGAAGGGCACAGTTTAGTTGAACTGAGTAGTTATACATCTTCCTTTATGTTTTCTTTACACTTCTTTATTGCTGGCTTATTTTCAAGAGCAGGGTGAGGCCAAATAGTGAAGTTCTGACTTAATTAGAATTAAAGTGAGACATGCTGGGGATGAAAAAGAAACAGGTAGTTTTAGAGTTTGTCAGCACAGAAAAAGATTTGGTGGGTAAACTTGCTCCCTGAAAATGTAGCCTGTAGTAGAGAAGAGCTTAAAGCAGTATGACTTAAACTGGTTTTCCTAATGACTGAAAGTGTATTAAGAGGAGAAGGAACAGGGGTGATAATGTAGCTTTATCTTTGTAAAGTTTTGTTAGCACTGCTGTGCTATTCTGAAGGATGTGTTTAATTCTCTTAATTGACATGATGTTGGCACTACTTGGGAGTGCTTAATTAGGCTGTCCTTCCTCCCCAGGTGAAATGTGTCTGAACATACAATTATTGAGGAACTGCTTCAAGCCTGGGCCAATTTTAGTGTGAATTGAAGTGTACACAGCCCATGAGTTAATTGGGAACAGGGCAAAGAAAATTGAAACAAGGCATTGGAGCTGTTTTTTTCCCATGTAACTGAATTGGTTAAATCAGTTCATGGGACACAGGTACAACTTTCCTAGGCCAGAAGGTCTCAGCTTGTCTCATGTACTGAGCTACTTCCAGACTCTCTTTAAATCTCTTCCTCAAGGAATATTCCTATATTTAACTAACTGTGCTCTAGTCCAGTTAAAATCCTTCTTTTTAGGCTGTTAGTTAAGTATTTTTGACATTGTACCATAACTGAAATGGACTGAAACTTAATGAAGAGCCTTTGTCTTCTTTGTTTTAAGTAGATACTTCTGTAATTGAACTTTCCAAGTGGAGGAGAGCAGTGCTTGTGTGAGGATCAGGTGGCTTTACAGCATTGCTTTGAAGCCCCAGCAAGGCACAGTGCAGTTCAGTGGATGAACATCAGTTCCTTCCTCTTGTGTTGTGTGTGAAAATATAAGTGGCTGATGTTTTGTGTAGGCAAACACATGAGAGTATATCTCACTTAACTACTGGCTGATTTTTGTCTCTTTTATGTTTAGGTGACATTTTAGATGAGACAACAAGAAGGGACCTTTTCACTGACACTTTCTGCAAGGTTTGCAAGGCAGTGCTGCAGTTTGAGTCCCAAAGGATGTCCCACTATCAGGTAGGCTGGGAAGGAGAATTTCTCCTAGAAAGCACTGGGGCTTTGGTTTATTCATTTGAGGTTTCTATGCAGTGTTGTGAAACATTGTGATAGTGTGTTTCTCAAGGCTTATGCTGGGCATAGACTTGAATGCTGTGACACAGCAGACTTGAATGCTGTGATAGTTGTGGATTCAGTGATAGTGAAAGGCAAACATCTGCATATTGCACGTGATCTTAGGAGGAACTGAGCATGTTTGGGCCATGCTGCCTATGGGACTTGAAGCAGAACTGCACCACATGAGCCAGAACATGTGTGTGGCACCAGGGCAGAGCTGGAGGAGGGAGGTGATGCAGTGAAACACACACATGCTGCTCTGGGCACCAGTGTCTGCTTGAGGCAGGTTGTCTGAATTATGCTGAAAGCATTTGCTGGAACAACTGTGTGCCTTGCAATACTGTTGAAGACATGGGCCAGCATGCTTAATTTTGAAACTTCATTTTGAATCTTGAAGGCTTTCTTTTTGTCTTGAAAAAAAGTTGAAGTTCAAAATATCATTTGCTCTCATAAATCTTTCTTGTGTCAGGGTTTAACACTGGCCCGGCAATTAAACCGAGTAACAGACGCTCTCTATTAATCTCTCTCTCCTCCCTTATAAGAAAGGAGAGAGAATAAGGGAGAGAGACTGATGGGTTGGAAACTAAACTACACAACTTTAATGAAACAGTAATGATAAATAGGAAAAATTACTAAATATATACAAATATACAAGAAAATGGATACCACATTCCTCCCCCCTTCCCCCCAATAGCTCTCACGTCACCACCGAGGCTGCAGGGCAGCTCTGGGAAAGTCCAGGCTGGACTCCTGGAGTCAGCAGCAGTTGGGAGCTGGAGGCAGGAACACAGATATGGGCTGGCACGGATCAGGAGCACAGGCAGAGGAATGGACGGGATCCTTCCAGGATGCCGGGGTGAAGGAAGGGAAGCAGGAAGGGCAGGAAGGGCAGGCAGCCGGAAGCTGGAAGCAGGAAATCTGGCTTGGCCCTCGTGATCCCTCAAATTTATACTGAGGATGACGTATATGGGATGGAATACTCTGTTTGGTCAATTCTGGCATCTATCTTGCCCGTTCCTCCCCAAAGGAGGGATGCAGGTGGGACGTCTTTATGTTTTCTTCAGAGCTGAGCAGTGTCCTTGGCTCTGCACACCAGTCTCTAGCAGTAACTATAAACATCAAGTGTTATCAGTCCTAGAAACACACACTGTCTGAGAAACTTGCTGTTAATTTCAGCAAGTGCAACTACTTACAAGAGAATTAGCTAAAAGCAAAAGTACAAGACAGAAAATCACCTCTATCCTGGCCCAAACCAGGACATCTTGCTAGACACATTATTAAGACTTGGGTCTTGCAAGATGTTGTATTTCCTTACTTCAGTTTAACTTCAGCAGCATTTGTGCTGTCAGAACTTCACAGAGTTCAGGCCTTCAGTTTGATGTCCTGGTTCTTGGATCCAAATCTAGTTGAGGATGATAGATGCTGCTACCTGACTTCATTACAAATCAAATTGATGGAATTACTGACTCTTTTCTTTCTTAGTTGTATTATCTAGCCAAGTGTGATAGAACCCCTTTCTCTTTGATAATATTGTTATAATATCCTGCACTGCTCCTCAGAATCCTTAAGAGACATCTGAAAAGCTTCAGATCAGAGAAGGCAAGTTACTCCTTTTGCTTTATAGGTTACCACTGTATAGTGGGGCATGTGGGTAAGTACATTACAAGTGCAAAAGTTTGAAGGTTAGGGGTGCAGAGCACACCTAAAACTTAAACAATATTTCTATCTGAGGGAAGCATACATTAACACCCAATTTTAATGACCTGGACTATTGTGTATCCTCAATAAAAAGGTGTAGAAATCTCCACAGACTGACTCCAAGCTGGAAATACTTCAACACAACTTCCAGGGGAACCTGTTTCTCTCCACTGTCTGTCTGGGGAGACAATATTTCTTATTTAGGAAGATAACTTGAGTTGTGCTGCCTGTCATTCTTCTGTGTCAGGACACTGGATGGCCTTGATGTCAAGCCCCTAAGCTTAGTGGTAAAAGAGCACAACAGACTTGCTCTGTAGCATGGCTGCATTCCTTTCTTTCCCTATTTTTGCATCCCTCTTTTTAAGAAAATGTGTCAGGATTTTTGATTCCCCAAAGAGCTGAGGATAAATGAATCTGAGGTCTGCCTGAGGCAAAATCTTATGAGTAATGCTAAGTACCCTATTATTGATTAAAGCATAGTATTGTTACATGAGCTGACATTTGTCTGCTTGTGGATCTGCTTGATACAATTACAACTTGGCTGGTGTTGAAAGCAGTTTTTGATGAATGAAGTCCCTCACAGTCACTGGACATACCACTGCTTGGCACTGGAACAGGAATCATTGCAATCTCTTCCCAGGGCAAAAAGCATGCTCAGAAAGTTCAGCAATACATCCATGGGGAGAATAGTGAGAGGCAGGAGCATGGCAAACAGAGAGAAATGGATTGCATCAGTTCTCAGGTGAGAAATAAAATAAAATGATTCCTCGTGTCCTTCAGTGAGTGTTTGTAACTGAGCTTCTCCTTGCTTGGTTTCAGACAGAAATAGTGGACAAAAACAAATACTGTAATCTCTGCAATAAATTTTTTACTTCCCCAATTGTTGCTTTGTCTCACTACTTGGGAAAGATCCATGCTAAGAAGCTGAAGCAGCTATCAGGAGAGCAAGCCAACATGCTGGCACAGAGCCAGGGCCTGCAGCCTGTTCCTGGTAAGAACTTACTGGCTTGCTTTGCATATGCTTTTCTGTCACTTTTTGAAAGGCACATAGAGAAGTATCTTCCTACACTTGTCATGTCTTTTCTGCTCTGCCAAAGCTGTGGAGCTGTCTTGTGGTAACTCCTTAGCTGAATACACAAAGACACTACTACCCTGTGCAAGCCATGGAACCTTGCTTTCAAATTGCCTGTCTTTCATTGATACTAAAAGCAAGTATTTCTGATTGTTTTAATTAATGAAATGTGTTTATTGGAGTTCTGAGAATTCAGTGCAGTCCCACCAAGACGTTGCTCTGAGAAATTAACATGACAAGAAATTAAAAAACCATTTGTCTACAAGCAGCATTTAACTGGTATTTATCTTGTACAAATGCTGACCTGTATTTAGAAGTGGAGCATAGTGTATGTGTTCTGAATCATCTGCAGCAGGGTAAATGTCTCTTTTTTGGGCTCTATAAAGACCTTTGGCCATCACCCACAGCTGATTTTGAGGTACCTAATGATAGGGTTTCTTAGTATTCCAGGGTTGTCTTCCTTACCTTGACTGTACATTCAAATCCTCTCAAGGACCAAGATACTTTGTAGTCTTTTGCAAGTAGTTCCTCACCCAGCAGACTGTTCTTCTTCCCAGCTCTGCAGTTTGGCAGTCACCTGTTTTGCTCTATGGAATTGTTTTAGCCTTTCCCTTGCTGTCCTGTCAGCAGATTTATCCTCTGCTTCCATGTCTCCAGCTTTGCAGAAGCCATGGACTGAGAAACCTTTGCTGCCTTCAAAAGCTGACGAGTCTTCATCATCCTCCAACACAAGGCTGAACTTAAATGATCCAGAGAAGTTCTGTGGGCTCTGCTGTGCTCCCTTCAATAATCCATTTGTGGCTCAAGAGCATTATACTGGGAAGAAACACAGAAGAAATGAAGCAAGGAAGAAGCTAGTGGAGGAGCTGGGAGACAAAGCCATCCCTGTGGAATCTGGCACAAATGGTAAGCAGAACATGAGCAAGTGTTACAGTCTCTTGAGTGTAGCTCAAGGGCTTGGTTCCCATTTGCCCAAGGAACTGCTCTGATGTGTGCAAGCAAATGGTAGTCTTGTGTTTCAAAACAAGCAGATTTCTTCCTTTCTGTTTTGTCTAATGAAGTTCTGACAGCAGTAGGTTGGAAACTGTTTCTCATCGATTTGGGGACCCAATCCAGTCCTTAGCAAGTTCTGCAGTCAAATACAAAGTATCATAGAAAATAGCCCAGTCCCCTGAGGCCAAGGCCATGATCGGTTGTACCTGTGTGGTTCTTAAGATGGTCACTCACCCTGTTCTGACAGACCATCTCTGCCGGAAGCATAACCCCCATAAGGATCAAATCCCAAGACTTTTGATCTTTACCCTTTTGATCTTAAAACCTTCTACTGACATTGAATTCAGCTCTCTCTGCCCACAGTGTGTTTCTTCACTGTGCTCAGAACAAGCAGCAGACACAGGAATCGAATAATTTGTTTCCTTTTCGTTGCATTCTTTAAATAATTGAAAACTGGTAAAATTTCTTCCCTTGATCTTTTATTCATTAAGATGGTTGTAATCATTTCAGTCTTCCCACAAAAGGAAATTTGTTTCCTAAAGTCATTGTTTTCTATCCTCCCATCAGGATTGTGTCCAGCTCATACACTGAGTCCAAAGCCAAGGCCCTGTTGCTGTGCAACTTCCTTTAATGTTGAGGTCCTGTGCAACAGAGCTGTCAATCATTTCCTTAGCAAGGAATTCAGAATCTTACCTGAGAGTCAAAAGTCACTGTTAGTATAAACCAGCTCTCATTAAGTCATGCTATAATTTAAACAAAATAATAGCCCATTGGAAAAGAAAACAAAAAAGCTCTTGGATTTCCACAGGGAATGGTTATTCACCACTTTCAGAACACTTAGGTCTCTGAATGACAGAGATTGTAGGAGAGGAGAAAATGACAGCCTAGAAAACACAGAGGCTTTCCTTATCTGACCTCACCCTATATTTGCCCAAGACTCTGTATACCATATACATAATGTACAGCATTGACAACTCCAACATCCTTGCAGGGCTGAGCCAACACTGCATGAACATTTGAGCAGGTAATGTTTAAGCTGCTCTTATTTTAATTAAATCTGGACTGGCTTGGCTGGTGTCTGCTGGTGCTTGCTTTGGGTCAGGTATTAACAACAGTATTTAATTTTTCAGTACAGTTCATTCTCATCATCACTGGACAATAGTTTACCAGAATTCCCTTGGATTGCCTCACTCACCTGAAATACTCTTTGTTAATGTTTAAACCATGGCTACACTGCAACTGCACACCTTGCCAGCCCCCTTCATGAATATTCTTCCAGTGTAAAATAGCAACAGAGACCCTATATCTGTCTGCAAATGCTGTTTATGGGAACAATATGCTGGGACAGCTGTGTGGGCTGGGATTGTGATGTGCTTTGAGTTTTGCCTTTCATTTGCAGTCCCTCTAACCTGCAGGTTCCTTCTTTGCAGCCATTGGAGCTGGTTATTACCTGTGCCCTGTTTGTAACATCATACTTACATCTATAGAAACCTACCAGTCCCACATGCAAGGATTTAAACACAGAAATAAGTAAGTCAGAAAATCTTTTGTTATTATTCCACTGCCATTTGTACTTTCAAACTTCTTCATTAGCCCTGTTGTCTGCTGTTAAGTGACTTTAACTCGTTCATGGGGTTTTGGTGGGGTTTGTTGGTTTTGGTTTTTGGTCAGGGGTTTTTCTTGTTGTTTGGTTTACTGGTTTAAAGGGGCACTGTCCATTTACACATCATACCTGTGACTGGAATTCAGTCTTGGTGTTCCCACAGTTGCATCCACAAGAGAAAGACCCTGAAACCTCTAAAGTTTTCCTACTTTGATCTCAGGGGGGTGGAAGCACTTGGTTTAGTACAGAATCTTCCATGCTCAACCTAGAAGGAAATGGTCTGAACTGAAAGATTCCTACTGATAGTGCAAAATAAAAAAATTAATCCCCCAAAGTGCCAAGTCGCCCTCCACCGTGATGCTTTCAGGATTCCTCAACATGCATCTCACCCTTGGCATGAGATTATTTTAGGGTTAGACAGCTCCTGTGCTTTCCCTCTCACCCACTAGAGGGCTCGCAGACCCTGCCAATTGCAGAGTGGCTGCTGCGGGGATTTCAGATTCACTTTGTTCCAAACTGCTCTGCAGGTCGGCAAAATACCAGAAGTGCTCACGTGTGAAGCGTTGTGATGAGACAAGTTTTAAGTGAAGGCACAATAATAATGTAGCCACAAGAGACTGACGATTTTAGATGCTTTGTTTAGTCAACAGAATTAGAATCTCAAAAAAAAAAAAAAAAAAAAAAAAAAAGGGAAACTGCTGCAGGCCTGTCTATTAGGTTAACAAAATGAATGTGTAAGGCTGGTGAATTAAGGCAGAACAAGATATACTTAAGTGTCTTCAGAGCTCCCCTTCCACCGGGGGTATCTTTGTCATCTAACTACTTTGTCTTCCAGGCTGAGGGAAGGGAGCACAGAATATAAACAGATAGGTGGTTTTGACTGGGGAGCACATTTATCTTGTTTGGGGTTTTCCAGTCTCCAGGTTGGTTGGTTTTGCTCTGGTTTGTTTCTGCTGTGGAGTTGCACAGTTTATTGTTTGTCTGTCAGTATGTAATGTAACTGCTGCTTATCTGCTGCTAATTGAGATTAGTTAATGAGAGACAATCTTTAATTTTCCTTCTAAAAAAGTAGTGTTAAAAATGTCTGCAGTCACTTTAAAAACATCTTATTCTTGAAGCACTCTGTGTCACATTTGATCTTCATGAAGTTAATCCAGATTTCCAGCTGTGACAAAGAGTAAAGTCTGTTCCCTGTAACTCCAGCTTTACAGATACACTTGTGTGTAGCAGCTCCAAGCAATTGCAGAACAGCACACCTGGAATGTGTTCTTTCTCTAACTTAGGAAATATGACTTTTTTTTTTTTTTTTAGTCAACAGATGCTAAGCAAATTGCTCTGTGTTATTAACTAAGACCTTCTATCCAAATTATGCAGAGAAGCAGTGCTTGCCAGTCTCAGGAAGGAACCAAAGAAAACAAATTACTCCTTCCAAGGTGAAATAACAGATTACTTTCGTGTTCAGAAAGCCAGAGATCTACAGCCAGGAGGGTATCTAGGAAAGCCAGAAGAGAAGGAATTTCAAGACAAAAGCACTGAAGGAGAAAGTAACCTTAGTGAGGTTGTATCTTCAGACTTTACGTGTGACCAAGTCCAGCACTACAACCTTTTCTCAGAAACCCAGTCACCTATAAATACTGGTGAAAAAAAATCTCCAAGCTGGCCATCTGCTCCAGAAAATACTCCTGATTGTCAGTACAGCAAGGGATGCTGTAAAGAAGAGCAAGTTTCTGAGGTGGCCACCATCAGAGAGAAGAGCTTCAGCCTATCAGTTGCACAATCTGAGTGTATGGTTGCTGAAACTTCTACCAGCTTCTTCAGAAAGGAAGAGAAATTTCAGGTAAATCATTCTGAGGACACAAAATTCACCAATAAAGAGCTGAAGCATGAGAAAGAAACCACAAAGCAGAAAAGAAAGAAAAATATTGAAGGTGCAGATTTTGGAAAAGAAAGTGAGAAGCTAAAGAGAGTTAAAGTTGAGATAGACTTGGTAAATGAGAAGACATCAAGACCTTATAGAGATAGAAGACCTAAAGAAAACCCTGCTGAGAAAGAGATGAAGCAGCAAAAAAAGGGTAAAAAGTCACAGATAAATGTCAAAAGAGAAGAGGAGCTGCTTTGGGATGAATCTGTCTTGGGATATTGCTAAAGGTTTTGCTTAGCTTTAAGAAGTTGATTCTGTTAGTAGGTTCACTTAAGCATTTTGTGTTATGTTGTGACTTTTTTGGGGTTTTTAAGAGAAGTTCTTGTTCCAATCTGGTACATAAAAAAAAAAAAAAAAAAGCCTGTTTTCTGAAATTCTGGGGCAGTAGGTAGGCATCAGGTTTTATTCTTCTTACATGTACAGCAGCCATTGCAGTTCTGTGAGTTTCAAAGTCTGTAATCTCTTATGAAATATGCCATAAATAAGGGTCAGTGGCTTACAGAATGCTGTTGAAATTTCACCCAAACATGTAGATTCTTTCTGCTATTCATGGTGCCTCCTTTTGAGTTTTCTGTTGTTCTTCTAGGAAAGTACATAAACAAGTCAGGTAAATGAGGTCACTGCAGTGTTCCCAGCCATGTCTGTAACCATTTCTCTGACAAACTTAAAAGGAGAATGTGAAAAAGCTTCTGATTCCAGATCTTATTTGCTATTGGGGTTTTTTGGGTTTGGTTCAGTTTGGGGTTGTCACCCAGTTATGAGTGTAAAATATTAAAATAATAAAAGTATTAAAATATTAAAAACGCAACTGGTTGTCAAATATACATTGTCTAGTGGATCTTTCTCATTGTAATCCTGAGTTTTAGTTTAATTTAGGAAACACAGAAAAGGTGCAGCAACATCTGTGCCTGCAACGAGTTTCCTGGGCCAAGTAGCTCATGTCAAGTGGTGCCTGTGATGCAGAGGCCTCAAGACCCTTTGGGAAGGGACCTTTTGCTCTTGTGTAGCGTGTAGTGCTCAAATGTGAATGTGTGTCAGCAATTCTTTCCTGTCCCCAGTAATGCCTGATCACATACAGGTTTCTGAAAATATTACCAGTCCTGTACCACAGCCAAAACACCTTTGTCCTGCAGAAAATACACTAAGTGCAGAGAATATTGCCATGCAAGCATGTCTGTGTCCTCTGACTGCATTTGGAAGGCTAGATTAGTATCAGCAAATAGAAGAATTTGCTGGAGTTGCATGAAAAAGCCAAGCAAAGGGTTATATTAAAGTACTGGTTGCATATTGCCAATTACAGGGAATTTTTGCTCCCATTTTCCTTTCTTACTGGGCTGGCATCAGCCAGGGTGTTCATTGTCATACTGGACAAGCCTTCATCTCCTTGAAGGATGGAAAGGGGGATATATTTAGGATATGTAGGATGGCCTTTGCATTATTTCTAGAGATGCTGGGAAAGAGGAAAATGTAGTTGAAAGCTTAAGGGAGGGAGATGTTTTTTCCCTGTACCTTCAAGCTTGCATTATTCCAAGCAACCTTTTTTCTTTTTGGTCTCCTTCAGGTACCTGTGACTGGTGCCCTGGTGAGAGCAGCTGGAGGAACAAGGGCATTTTGAAGGCCTAATTCCTAATCACAGTCTTGTGTTTGCTTTGCCAAACTCAAGTCATGCCAATGATAGATCTCTCTCAAAATGGTAAATTGTTTCTACTGTGTTTCATTTTTCAAGAAAAATGAGGAAGCCATAAGAACTCCCTGCATTTCCCTCTGTGGGATATAACTTCAGTCATTTCACCACTAGCAAGAGTAAACCAGCTCCCTCCTGGGTTATTCATGTTCCCTGCTCAGCCAGGCTGATGTATATCTGATCCCTTCCTGAGTCTGCTCTGCAGAATAAATCAAGCATCTCCCTTCATGCTGAGCTCTGGCACATCACAGAATCTCTCTGGGACTCTACAAGCTCAAGAAAAATCAACATCAGCCAGAATCTGTCCCACATCCAAAGCATTTTAGCTGTCAAGCCAGCTCTCAAAAACCACCGAGGGAATAAATCAAATTGTGTTACTCGTTTGGCTCAGAAAAGCAGGGAAGTTTGGGCAAAACTTTTCATGGCATCTCCTGAAACATCTGGAGAAGCAGATGAGGTCCTTCCCCCAGGCTGCACCCAATCTCAGCCACAGCAATACTGCTGCTTCCGTGACCACAGCCCTCCCTGCTTTGTGGTGACAAAAAATTACACTAAAAGAGGGGTGGGACTTTATGCTTCTGCAAACTTTCCAACCATGTGTGGGCTCTGCAGAGGGCAGCAGCTCATTGCAGCTGCAAAAGATGCTGCTGCCACGTCCAGCAGCCACAGGGATGTTGTTCAGCTACAACCCATGTGTAGGGGGAATCCCTTTCCCTATGGCTAAACCATCATCCTGGGGGTAACCCCCCCTGCCCACACTGTTTGGGGTTGAAGGGTGGAAAATGTGAATTTTCTGTGATTCCTTTTTTCCCTCCAGGCTCCCAGAACAGATGTCAGGGGAAAGGCAAAGGGTAATTATTCTCAGGGAAATTAATTCCAATGGAACAAACAAGGTTTGAGAGTAAGAGAGGTGCTTTAACCAAAATAACCACTTTTTTTTTCTGTGAGGTTTTGTTATGGGGAGCAGCAGAGTGTAGAGAGCACCAGGCACTGGTTCTTTCCCAGGTGGGTTGGGTTGGAAGGTTGGGGAAGAGTTCAACCCTCTAACCCAAGGGTGAAGGAGCTGTTTCTGTGGTACTTGCAGGGTAAAAAAAGGATTTCTGTGGTTTTAGACAGTGATTTACTTATTCACATTTTCATGAGCTCAGTTATCATGTGTGCTCTGTTTAAGGAAAGTGTCTTAATGAAACCCATATATTTAACTCTTTTAAAAAAAGGTCTGCTGGGCCAAAATGGGGATTCTTTTTGCTTCACAGTCCAGTATTTGTGAAAAATTTTTATCTCATTTCTTGAGCTAGCCCAGTAGTTGCCTGTTGGGCTAAAGGCCAGGACTTTAATCTTTTTATTTCATCCTGGGCTACAGAGGGCTTTACTGCCTGCATAACACACACACACACACACACACACATACACACATCACTAGAGAGAGCAGCACCTTGATATGAGACACACGAGCTGGAAACAAGGTGGTTAATGTAGTTTTTTAAATTGCCAATGTTTTTGGACTGAGACCCCCCTCTATATATTTAAAAGCTCTTCCTGGATCCAGAGGCAGGGGGTGATGAAAAAGGGGAGGAGGTTTGTGCAGAGCCTCATTCTTCATCTCAAGGCAGAAATCTTTCTGTTTAAGTGAGTATCCTGCAAGTGAGAAAGCAAGTGAGAGAAATTGGCCTATAAATGTGGAAAAAAAACACCTGTTTTCTTTTTACCAGAATTTCTCTTAACTAGCACAGCCAAACTTACAAGCCTGGGCAGTGAGCAGGGCAGCAGGAGGTGATTGAACAGACAGTTCATTCTCTAACAAACAACTTTTATTGAGTATATGCACAGCTAGGCAAAACAAAATGGTAATGTCCAGGCTCCAAAAACAAGATCTCACCAAAATATTGGCCAGATATTCTGGGAGTCTTGGGAACCTAGAGATGGTTGTTACAAAGCTTCATGTGGATTCAGCTCCTGTAAGTCCAAGGTGATTACAGTCTTTCGTTCTGCTCATCTTCTATCATCTTTCCAAGTCTCT
Source organism: Heliangelus exortis (assembly GCF_036169615.1). NCBI lineage: Eukaryota > Metazoa > Chordata > Aves > Apodiformes > Trochilidae > Heliangelus > Heliangelus exortis. Next base: position 4,744,216 of record NC_092431.1, read on the forward strand.
GAGGCTGGCAACACCTCTGCCATCTTCACTGGGTGCTTTTCCACATTCAGGCATCACACTCCCTTCTCTTTTCTTCCAAAGACACTGTCCTTGGCTTTCCTTCTCCCTTTCTCCTCTGCTTCAGGAGTCTTAAATCACACAAGAGCAACTTCTTCACATAGGTTCAAAGACAAATTACTTATTCTAACTCTTGCTTTTTTACTTTGAGGGTGATCAAACACTGGAAAAGGCTTGCCCAGAGAAGTTGTGGAGTCTCCATCTGTGGAGACAGTCAGAACTCAACTGGATACAGTCCTGGGCTATCTGCTCTAGGTGACCCTGCTGGAGCAAGGAGTTTGGACTAGATAATCTCAAGAGGTTCTTTGCAACCTCAACCATTCTGGGATTCATGCCAAGTGCAGGCTTTTTGGCCTGTCCTCCCCTCCTGGATGGCCCTCTTATACAGAGGAAGCCATCCCACACATCAAGGTCTGGCATGGCATGTGTCCCCACCGCTCAACGCCTACTGGGTTGCAACCAACAGCGGAGCTAAAGGTTCTTCTTGGTGGCAAACACAGAGGCCAACCCAGTCTTGCCCTTGACTATGGTAGGAGGCGTTTGGCCATCCCCAGTCCTTGCACCTGGTTGTCAATGCAGAGCTTCACCTGCCTAATCCAGTAACAAGTCCCTACCATGGCAAAGCACACACAGATTTGGGTCAGCAGTATAACTACAACGGGGTGCAGCAGCGTGTTGAAAATGCCGGTGGCCGTGGGGGACCAGCCAAAGAAAATTTCCCACCAGTGGTGTTCTCCCACCCTCTTAATTCGTTCCATTACCTGTTTTATAACATTGCCATCATGATGTACAGTTATTAGGATCTTTTTGGCTTCTGCCTTAGCATTTTCTAACAGCTGCTGTAAACTGGCATGCTCTAACATTTCTTTCACAAGAGACAAATCCATACCAATGGGGGTCGGGGTTATACTACGATACAAGGTATAGTTTCTGATTAGTAACTGGCTAGTAAACACAGGTGGCTTATACACAAAATCACAGCCTCTAATAATAGCTACATTGCAAGCACACATATTCGAGTCATTAAACACGGTCTGATTATAAACTTCGTTAATTTGCACATGTTTGCACATGGTTCTAAAGCACACGCACCCTTTCCCTACATACACCAACACGGTTTTGTTGCTGCTCTGGGGATTGATCTCAAAGTGGCAAACCCCTTCTTTGGTGTCAAAGCAAACGTCGCTCGCCTTAAGGGCGTCGTCTTCACAGATGAATCCCAGCCCCCTTTCCAAAATGCAGGCTTCCAAATCTACCGACTGCCACTTCCCACCAGACACCCTCGCCCACATGCGGTGGTCCAGGGGGTAGACCACAGACCCATTTGTGTTAACCCCCAGGGCCACGATGGGGTAAACCTTTTCGATGTGAGCCTCTGCCACGGTTAGGACGTGGGCGATGACTGCGTTGTGGGCCTGGTCGTGGGTGAAGTTGACGAGCCTCCACCAGGCTTGGAGCTGCCGCTCCTTCTCCGTGGCCGCGTCCCACACGATCTTTCGGATCTCGGTGGGGAGGACACCATTGTCACCATCTCTCAGGATACCTGCAACGACACTCTGCACCCACATCTGGGCCTGGATGCAGCTAAGAGCAAGGGAGATGTTACTTTGCTCTACACCCAGTGCTCGCAACAGCACCTGGTGGTCTTTCTCAGTCATTTGTTCCCAGGTGGGCAACACCTCTGCCACAAGCCACTGGCCCATCCCGAGGCCGGCCAGGGATGAATTCAGGGGATTGATGAGGCTCTGCACACCCGAGGTGACAGCCTCCAATTTGTTGGCCAAGACCTCAACATTCATGCTGTTGAGGACTCCCAGCCCGGCGCCTCCTCCTCCCAGCGCCGTGGCCAGAAGGTCTCTTCTGTCCCGGGTCCCCTGGATGGAGCGGCTGTGGAGCCACGCCAGCCAGCCCGTGTGAAGGGTGGAGAGGAAGGGGGAACAGTGTGGTCTGACAGATGAAATGTTAGCAGTGGACAGGGACAACACCACTTTTTTCAGTGACCGGATGGGCCCGGTCAACAGCTCTTGGATGTGATTTTTCTTGACCACGTAAGGGCCTATTTTGGAAACAAAAGGGCGCAGGACAGCAATGATGGTAAACTCTTTTTTAAATCCTCCAGGGCCTCCTATCCACCACTTTCCTCCAAACTCAGAGGACATTTCTATGCTCAAATCTCCTCGACACAAAACCCGGAGGTTTATGACCAGGTTTTGGCAGTGTCCATAATCCTGATTATACCATGCAGCCTCTGAGCTTAATTCAGATCTATTAAGAGTTTTGCTCTCACGGAGGCACTTGAGTGGCACAACCCACTTGTGGCCATTAGGGGCTGAGATGATCACGGTGGTGCCATTGATTTGCAAAGGGTCAGTTACACTTTCTTGGGAGTATTTGATTTCCAATTTTACCTGGTTGCCAACTTCAGCGTACTGGGCTGCGTGCCAGGCCAAAAAATGGCACTTTGAGATCTTAAAGGCAGCAAGGGAGAGCGTTGTTGTGCTAATCATAAATTTAAAGGAGAGCCCCACGCTGTTGTGTGCCCAGAGGCAGACCACAAAGACTGGCTGGACCAGAGTAAAATTGCACCAACAGTCCAATTTTTCCATAGCACAGGTTTTTTTCTGATTCTTTTTAGTTTTTACTTCAGTTACAGAGATTTGAGTTACCCGCTGGTGAGTGGATCCATTAATAACCCTGCACCCTACCTTGATCTCTTGTCCCACCCTCCCCAGCAGCAGTGGAACTCTGTTTGCACTGTCCCAGCTCCACTCATTCTCCAGGAACACCTCTGTCCCATGCATAACCACCGTTGATAAATTTAAACCTTTGTTAGAATTCAATCCCATGCTTCCCGTGTATTTTATGTGAGCTTGAGACCAGGGCCAATCAGTCTCAATTTTTGTGTCCCTCCTGACCCTGTGCTGGGCCATGGCCCATGTGTCAGGGTGTCTCTCAAAGTGGGAATGACTGGCTTTTTGCCTGAGGTGCTGGTGGGTGGGTTGGGCACGTTGGGGACTCAGCACTAAGCACGTACCATAAAGCAAAGCAAATCCTGCAATCACAGATTTCAAACCAATTTCCCCGCAGCACAAACAGGGCTGGTGATGCCACGAAGTTCTCCCTTCCCGCCGGTCACAATCGCCTTCCATTTTCCTTTATCTGCAAAACATAAGCAAAGACGGGCTCTCCAGCCCCGTTAATTTCCCTTCCATGCTTTTAACTGTGAAGAATGGAGCCATTTTTCCTGCATTTTCGCCCCCTTTCTGATTTCTACCTGGTACATGGAGGAGCTGGCCTTGTTCACAACCCTAACGGGCCCCAGCCATTGGGGTGCCAGCACCTGGTTTCTCTCTCTGACCCCGCGATACGTTACCAGATCCCCCGTGTTCCACTCCATGGGACGTAGCAGCACTCCCAGCTGCTTGTCCATCTTGGGAATGTTGGTCTCCTGCACCGAGGCCAGATGGTGGTACGTAGCCAGCACCGTCCTCAGCACATCCTGGACCCACCTGTCCATCAGGACGCGGGGCTGCAGTTCATCCGGCGGCTCCCCTCTTTGCCACCAGTGTCCCAGCAGCTTCAGATCTCTTGCAGGAGACATCTTTTTGGGAGAAGGTGCTTGAGATGCCATGGCCCCCCGTAATGCCAGAAGGATGAGAGGGAGCTTCTGATCCCAATCTTTCCTTTGCTGGTTCACGAGCTTCCTCAGCGCTGTCTTCAGTGGCTGGTTGGTCTCTTCTGCTGAGCCGGGCTTCTGGAAATGCCCCGTGATGTGAAGCTTTTGCTTGATACCCAGGGCTTGGCACACTCCTTTTGTGACTTCTCCGATGAAACGTTGGCCATGATCCGAGTCAATCTCCTTCGGGACACCCCACCGTGAGAAGACATTCTCCACCAGGATCTTGGCAGTTGCGCTGGCTGTGTTGCTTCGAGCCGGGAACGCTTCCACCCACTTGGTGAAGCTATCACTGATCACCAGGCAATACCTGTTCCCTTGGGCTGTCTGGGGCAAGGGGCCAATAAATTCCATCTCTAACTTGCTCCATGGCCCAGAAATCCTCTGGTGGCCCAGGACATCTTTGGTTGCTTTGGCATCGGGATTGTTTGCCACACATGTCAGGCAGTTGCTGACATACCTCTCCACATCCTCTCTCATTTCGGGCCACCACCCAGCACCCTGCAGCCTCACCATGGTCTTGTCTGTCCCCAGATGCCCCTGCTCATGAGCCAGGGCCACCAGCTCGGTCCGGAGGAGTTCAGGCACCACCCAGACTGGGAAGTCTGACCCCTCCTTCCGTGCCAGGACCAGCCCTGAGATGTCCTTCCACACCTTGCACCCTTTGTACTCTCTCCCTTTTGCTAACTCCCAGATGCTGGGGTCTTGAGCCTGCAAGCCCAGCAGGTCCACGTTCTCCCAGTTCCTACTGGGAGTCACCAACACAGGGCCATTCTCTGAGGGCCTGCTGGCTTTCCACATCAGCCCTTCCTTTGCACCTTGCTTGGCTTTGGCATCGGCCTCCTTGTTCCACTTGGCCTCCTCTGTTCCCTTCTTGTGGGCCTTGACCTTAATGATCTGTGCCGGCCTTTCCCTCTGCTCTGCCAGCCTGGCAAGGTACAGCAGCTTTTTGGCATAGGTGACAGGTTTGCCATCAGCAGACTGCATGCCCCTGTCCCTCCAGAGGGGCAGCCACTCCAGCACTGCCCTCACCACCCAACCCGAGTCGGAAAATATGGCCAGCGGTTGGTCCGCCGGTGTGTTTTCCAGGGCGGCCGTCACGGCCACCAGCTCGGCGGCCTGGATGGAGTGTGGCAGGCACTTCCCTTTCACCACCTCCCCAGTGGCCTGGTTGACGGCGGCATAGCCCGTGTAGGGCACCCCTCCCTCGTAGTAGTTGGACCCGTCTACGAACCACACCACATAACCTCTCTCCTTGGCCTCCTCCAGGCTGAGGCTGCTCTCAAACAGGGGTGCCCGCTGCAGCTTGGGCTCAGCCAGGGGTCCCCCTGGTTCCTCCCCGTCCCTTTCTCCAGTGACAATCACCCTGTAAGCCCCGGGTGACGGGTCCCCCACCTCCCCACGGACCCCCTTGTCGGTAAACGCCAAAGCCCAGTTGGCCATTCTGGGACAGCGCAGGGGACATTTGTCCCTCTTGCCTGACAAGAGGTACCTCACCGGGGTGCGGGAGGTCCTCAGCACCACCGGGGCTGACCCCACCAGGTAGTCCCAGTGCTGCACAGCCCAGGTCAGTGCTAATGCCTCCCTCTCATAGTCACTGAACTGCTGCTCTGCTGGTGTCAGGAGGCGTGAGGCATGGGCCACAGGGAGGAGGGTGGCACCATGCTGCTGGCCCAGGGTGGCCTGCAGTCCCCTCCCTGTGCTGGCCAGCTGCAGGACATAGGGTCTGTCCCCTTGGGGACGTGCCAGCATGGGAGCTTGTGCCACACTCTCCTTTAAAGCCTTGACTGCCTCGTCCTGCTCTGGCCCCCATTCCCAGGGGGTGTCCTTACGCAGGAGGTGGCAGAGGGGAGCAGCTTTCTCTGCGTAGCCCTCAACAAAATCACGGGAGAACCTCAGAAGAGCCAGAAAGGCTCTCAGGGTAGTGGCATCAGCTGGTGCTGACACCTTCTGTATTAGCTCAACCCTCTGCTTCTCCAGCGAGCGTCCGTCCTCCCTTAGGGTCACCCCCAGGTAGGAGACCTCCTTCCAGCACAGCTGGGCCTTTGTGGGGCTGATCCTGAAGCCCGTCTTCTGGACAGCCTCCAGCACCTCTGCCAGCACCTCCAGGTTCTCCTCCTTGGTGCGGGTGTGGATGAGGATGTCACCAGCATAGGACACCACGCTCTCCCGGTGTCTGAGCTTCTCCCACATCCTGGTGATGTGTGCGTGGCAGATGGCGGGGGTGTTGTGGAAGCCTGGGGGGACCCTGGTGAAGGCAAATTGCTGCCCTTGAAGGGTGAAGGCAAACTTGTGCCAGCACTCTGGGTGCAAGGGGATGGCAAAGGATGGGCTGGTCAGGCAGAGCACCGAGAACCACTCTGACCCCTGGGAGATGGTAGCCATGATGTCGGGGTACTTGGCCACCGCAGAGGTCCGCAAGAGAGTGACGCCGTTCAGGGTGCTGAAGTTGACCGTCAGCCTCCATGTTTTCCCATCAGCTTTCCTCAGGGGCCACACGGGGGCGTTGCAGGTGCTCTGCTGCCTCACCACCACCCCCTGCTCCAGCAAAGCCTTAACCGTGTGCCACAAACCATCCTCAGCCTCAGCCGGGTACTGCGGCTGCGGCTGAGGAGGGGGATCGGGCCCCTTGACTGTCACGAGAGCATCGATCTGCCCGCAGTCCAGTTTGCTCCTTGCCCAGACCTGACGGAACCGTTCCGTGACCCATTTCACCCGGGGTTCCCACTCAGGGTGGACCAGGAGCTCAGGGGCTTTCACGGACATCACCCTGTGGCTCGCGGGGATGACAGGCACAGCACTTTGAGGGCAGTGTAACAGCGATCGGTTTGCCAGGTCCACCACCACCCCCATCTTTGTCAGGGCAGAGACGGCTAAAATTCCTGGCTTACCTTTCATTTCCATTTTCCCAAATTTTTCAGACCCTTTGGCAGTCCCAATTTCAAAGGGTATGGGCCCCGTGAAGGGCACTGAGGATTTTTGGCCTGTCGGCCCTGTCAGTTCAATGATTTCACAAGTTTGGAAGAGCCCGGCTTTGCCGGGGGCCAGGTTCAGAATTGAATAAGAGGCACCAATGTCAATCAACATCACTTGTCCAAGCACCCCTCCTCCGATAGTTACATCAACTATCAGGCGCCCCCATGAATCGGTCTTAATCGGTGCCACAAAAAGGGGCGGTGCGGGTGCCTGGCAGCCCTATTGCTGAGCCTTAGACCCCGGGTCAATCGGGTTGGAGCTGCTGTGCTTTTTGGCCTCGTGCAAGGCCAGTTTTCGGAACAGCTCTGCGTCCGGCAACCCATCGATATCCTCCTGCTTCTCGTATTTTATCAAACGCTTCCTCAGCTCGGCCCGCCAAGGGTTTGACTTTTGATACCTCAGCCCTTGCTGGTTCTCCTTGCCCGGACCACCCTTGCCATCAGAATCTTTTCGGTTGTCTCCTTGCATTTTTCTCACCCCCCCATTTTGGAAGGACATGGCTGAGGTTTTCCCTTTCTTCCCCCCCAACATGTACCCCGGGAACGCCTGTTTTTGCAGCTCAAAGTTCTGGGTCAGGATCTGCTCCAGCTCTGACAACGGCTTCCTGGCTGCATCCCCACCCGCGATTACCCGCAGCGGGGGGGTCAGCCCCACCACCAGTGGCTCCTTGAATTCGGGACGGTCAAAATCAAGGGGGGACTCCTTGGAACCGGGCAGCCCCGCGATCTGGTAGAGCATCTTTTTACGGTTAACATAAGCATCCGGACGCTCCTCTGGGTTTTGCTTCTCCTGGTGGAAGAGCACTAAGGGGTTAACCTCCGGGAAAAACACCTTCAACACGGCCGACAGGACGTGCCCAATGTCCTGGACATTTCCCATCTGCACATCCCCCGGCAGAGCAGCAAAATCATCTGGTTTCATGCACTTTCTCACCACGTCTATCAGGTCACTCACTGAGTTGCCACTCTGGCACCTGGGCAGCCGCTGTGCCCTGGACAGCCAGTTCACTGCTGTCTCCTTTGTCAACGGCCCCAGCATCTTCCCCACCGTTTTGAGCTGCTCAGGGGTGAACCAGAGCACAGCCCTGTTAGTATCTATGGCCTGGAGAGGGCCATGGCTGGCCGGCTCATCGGGGGGGCTCTTTTTAACTTTGGAAGCCTCCACCTCCCCTCCCTGCAGCTGGCACACCTCCTCCCGCAGAGGAGCATAGGGGGATGGCCTGGTGGGGCCGTTGGCACCCCACACATCATCCTCATAGTCATAGTGAGGCGGGTGCGGGTCCAGGGAATCCTCCCCCTCACCATTCCCGAACCGGCTCCGCTTGCCTTGGATGGCAGCCACGATACCCCTGGACACCCCCAGCTCCGCCTGCAGCTCCTGGATCTTGGCATGACACACCTTATGATCCGGGCCGGTACCCCGGTCCCGATGGACGTCCTGCAGGACCGCCCGCACCGCACTCTGCGCGTCGTGGGTCTCCCCGATCCACTTCCCCACCTCCTTCTCCAGCTCCTCCGTTTTCTGCTTCTCATAGCCCAGCTTGCTCTCCAGCCGGGTGATCTCCACTGCACTTCTCAGAGAGTCCCCACACAAACCCTGCACCTCAGCCCGCAGGTTGTCCACCTCCATTTTTAGATCAACCTTGGCCTGCTCCAAAGTCTGCACATTCTGGAGAGCCTCCTTCAGCAATTTAGACAACTCCCTGCTCACCATCAACAAACCCTGCAAAGCCGCACGTTTCTTGCACTTATTTGTGGGTTTGGACTTTTTGGACTCCTCCGCCCAGCTCTCCCACTGTTGGCAGAGCTGCTGGTACGCTTCCGGGCCTTGGAAAGACCCGGGAGACCAAATTGGAGGGAGACATTTCTGGAGCACAAACTGCTCCAGCTTCCAGTTGCTAACGATGTCGCTCATCATCATCAGGGGAACGAGACGCGGAACGGCTCCGTCTCAGGGCAAAACTACCATAACACAGCACCACCCAACCACCCGTAGAGGAAGGCTGCAACCCCGCAACCCACCCCTCCGAAAAAGTCCCCCCGGGGGGATGCTGAGCCTGGTAGCAAGGGAAAGGGAAGGCAGGGACAGGTGGCTGCAGCCGAGCGGGCAGCCGCAGCGACCCGGCGGCTCGCGGGGAGGGGAAGGAGAAGGGACGAGGGAAAGGGTGAAGAGAAGTAGAGGAGAAGTAAGAGCCCCGGAATAAGATCTCACCAATCCTTGGATGGGTGTCCTGATGGTCCCGAGAGCCTGGAGACGGTCAGCGAAGAGGTCTGGCAGGTTCAGCACCTTCGAGGTAAAGGTGTTGGAGAGGTCTCGTCCCGGTGGCCTTTTATAGTCATGGCAGGACGTTGTTTGTGACTGATAACATCTTTGTTTACTTCTTCGGTGGCTTTTTTCCTGCAGGTGCTGCATCCCTCCCTCTGTCTTCCCAGGGACACTGACCTTGTCTTCTCTTATCCTGTTTGGCTCTGATTAGGGAGGCGAAAATCACATGGGAGCAGCTGCTCTGCCCCTTATCGGTTTTAGGGGGGCCCAAGATTAGTCACTACTCGCTTGGTCTAACTGCTGCTTGCACCAGGTGCCCTGAAGAGGGAGACCTGGAGCCTGGGCCCTCAGCATCCATCGTCTCTAAGTCCCCCCATGATCTCCTCACTTGATGGCTAGTACCTGGGTTTTGGGGGGACACCACAGTTGACACCTGTAACAAGTGTGGTCCCTCCAGATTGCCCCTCCAAACACAAATCGGTTGCTGGAGGGAGATGAGATGGCAGGAAGATTAATAGAGTTTGTAGTTTAATCCCATTTTGGCTTCTGAGCTTCAAAAGCAGCATTTTTCCGTGCCACAAAACAGCCAAATGCACACTGGTGTCTACCTCAGGGGTATCCCATGATGTGTCAGGAACCTCGACTCTGGTATTGTACCAGCTGGAAAACATCTGGAAATCTGCACCTGGAAAGGCCAGTGAACCCCCCCAGCCTCACCCTACAAACCACATCTGATAGCTCGGGGCAGTTTAGAAAAGAAAACTCAAGCTGTTTTATTTTTCTCCTGACATTACACTAAGAAAAAAGGCAGTACTCATGCTACTCAGTGAAAATGCTGCCCTTCTCATTGCTGCTTTTCCCCTCCCTTAAATACTCCAGAAACTACATCCTTCCCAGAAAAAAATGCTTGAAAAAAATGTAAAGCAAAAAAAAAAAAAAGTTCATTTGTGGCTGCTTGAGTCCTGAGGAGTTTCCATCCAGCAGCCCTTTATCCCCAGCAAGCCCTTACTTCCAGTTTCTGCTGGTACTGGCTGAGTTGGACCAGGTTTGAGGCTGAGCAGCCCTCATCAGTCCCAAAATTTAACCCTTGTATCCCAGGAAGCACAGAGGAAATGGATTTTTCCTTGTTTTTATGGAAACCATTCCCCAGCCTGGCATTTACAGCCCAGCTGCTATTACCTCTGCTGTGAGGTGAGAACAGAGCAGAGATGAAACCCCAGCCAGGTCCTGCTTCTTGTCTGCAGGCCCTGCTTCTTGTCTGCAGGCCCTTCCCTTCTACCCCAAAGCTTTGCTCCTGAGATCAAATACTTTGTTGTAAGAAACTCATCATGGGGAGAAAATATAAAGTTGTTGAAAACATAATGAAGGTGGTGAAAGAGCAGCAAATTAGTGTTGGTGTGATGGGGTTCTCGGGTTGTGGGCTGAAAGAAGAGGGGGGAATGTTTCCCCCTGGGATAGGCAAGGAGGAGACCCACAAGAAAACCATGAATGTGGTGAAGGGAGATAGTTGGGCTAGGGACAAAGTGTTTGTCTTTTAGTTCAGAAAAAGAATAAAATCCCCTTAGAAATTTATTAAATTGCAGCCTAATGACATTAATACACTAAAATTCAGCAGTCCCCTCCATCTTGCCCTAATCTTGCTCCTTGTGATTAGGAGCTCCTGTACCCCAACAAGGTCACCAACAGATCTTGCTTGTATTAACAGATTAGTTCAACTCAAACCCTTTTTTCCTCCCCAATTTTCTTCCCAGGCCAGCAGCCCCAAACAGTGTGGGGATGTTATAAACAGCAGCTGCACGTCTGCACATTCCCACAGTGCTTTTATTTTTGTTGGAGATAGGCTGCCAGACAAAGCCATCCCACCTCCAAAATGTTTTCCACCTTCAAGCCCTGAGAACAGTTTGGCTACTGGTAAATATCTCAACTGCACATAAACAGCAGCTTCAAAACAACACCACCAAAAAAATTTTAAAAGAATCCCTGTTTCTGCACACACACTCTGCTTTCACATTGAAAATATTCCTTTTTCTTTCTAGAGAAGACATCCTGTAGGTAAAAACACTGCAGTAAATCATCTCTAAAGCTGCTATAATGTCCCACGGAATCCTCCTGAGAGACAACTGCTTAGAAAAAGCAATATATCTGCTTAGGCAACCCAGTGTTACCAGCATTACAACAACATTTGGTACCCAGTGTAACATGTCCAGTGTCCCAGGTTGTAATGGTGATGAAAGCCACCTCTGGGAGCACTTTGGTCCTGGCCAGGAGGCCAGAAGATGCTACAAGTGACAGCAGCAGCTAGAAAAGGGGGATGAAGCCATTGCCAGGGATATCAAGCTCAGCTCATCAAGTTCACCCTGGGGATAAAGGAAAATTTCACTTAAAAAAAAAAAAAAAAAAAAAAAGGGGGTGCCCACACCCCATTCTGGGGAGGTCCAGATCCAGATTTGGGAGTAGTGTGAAGCAAAAGAGGAAAGGTGAGCAGGAGGTAAGCAGGGCAGAGGCAGGTTGCTGCTGCCTCACCCCCCAGCCAGGGACTCAGCTCTGAAGACAAGAGCTTAAAAGCATTGCAGTGGGTTTGAAAACACCAAAATTACTTTCTCCTGTCAGGAAAGAGTTAAGGAGCAATTCAGCCCACCCTAAATTTTGGCAGCTGAGCCCTTGGTGGCAAGGCTTTGGGTGGTTAGCAACCCCCTTCAAGCAGGAAATTATTTTAAACACATAGGGAGGGGACGTGTTAGAGCAGCATGGAAAAATCTGGTATGAAACTGACAAAAAAATGTCACTGTACAAGATTCAATATCATTTTTCCTATCCATCTGCCAGCTCAGCTCAGACCACGGGGGAGGTTTCTCAGTGTCACTTAAGACCCCCTGGGCAATCCCCCTTTGCTGGGAAATCCTGAGGCTTTGTAAGGACCAGGAGGATCTGCACAAGGTGGGAATAAAACAACACTGAACTCTGCTTGGCAGCCAAGGGGTAGTGAAAAAATAAAAATTACAAAAAATTTATCTTCTTATTTTCCCCCTGAACACAGGAATACTGCAGGCTGCTGACACCAGTTCATCCCTGGAAGTTCACATCATGTATTTCACTCTTTGAATCCCAGACCCTGAATGTTTCAAACCTCTCCTTCCCAAAGACATTTCAAAACCACTCTGATATTTATCTCTCATTTAAACTTTTCTGCATATGAGCCATGCACTGTTGCAGCTATCAAAGCAGCAAGGTGGGGAGCCCCAGCAGATTTTCCTTAATTTTGTGGCTTTACACCACTGAATTTGTTTGAGGCTACTTGTTCTTGGCTTCAAAGTTTTCTGTGATACCTCTGCTTTGTGGTGAACTAGTTTGGCATTCAGCATTTTCCAGGCCCAAAATTAAAAATACCTCCTGCTAAAGATTCTGCTGAAGAAAACAACCATATGGCTTTTTTTCCTTCTAAGGTGGATTTGGGGGGATCTTGTATGGTGCTGGAGAAATTCATGGGGCTGCTGCCCTGATGCACACCTGGACAGAAGAAGCTGTAGGCTGGGGCTCTGGGTGCAGATGTGGCAGATGCTGTTTGGCAGCTGTTGAGACATCTGCACTGAGCTGGGGAAGAACCTCCTGGGGTGAAGGCATCAAGAGGTGACAGTGTGTGGAAGGGGGGACCTGGCACCAAACCCCATCATTGACTCCATCACCATGGCCCAGCCATGGCTCCATCTCTGCATCTGCCTCCAGACCCCAGGTAAGATGGAAAAATCTCTTAAGGCAGCTAAAATCATGCTGGAGCCTCTCCTCCTTTCTGCTCCAGCACAGGGAATGCAGCATCCAGATGATGCAAGTTTAAATATACAGGAGTAGTATAGATCTACAGGATATTCTTACCCATCAGAGCAGAACTTCAGACAATGCTTTAGCTTTTGGTAAATACCATAATTTAGGTTTTTTGTGAGACTGAAGTGATCAGGAGGTTGGACTAGATGATCACTGTAGATCCTTTCCAAGTGAAATAGTACATTCTGTTCTGTACTACTCTATTCTGTACTATTCTACTCCACTCTATTCTAAAGCAATATATAATGGCATAGACACCACAGAGTTTGTTTTTACTGCACCCTCTTAGTGCAGATGGACTGTGGGAAGCTGCTGATGGAGAAGTTAAAGTTGCAGCTGTCTGTGTAATGCAAAGGTGATTGACATCCCATCAAATTTATGTCTAAACCTACACAAGAACCCGATGTTTCCCAAGAGCCACAGAAAAAAATTGGTGTCTTGTAACACCATGCTGCCTTCTGCTTATTGCAGACAGGTTACAGGGGTTCTGGCCTGAATATATGCAGGCAGTGTCAGAACAAAGTGGTAGAATTACACTTTACAGGACAAATGGAAATTGTTGAGAGTTTGAAACACCTGCTAAATGTCTCTATGGGGCTGCCAGCTCAAGCTGATCCCTCGAGGATGTTGCAGGGGGACACCAGGAAAAGGAACAGGGAGGTTTCTGGGGGGTGAAGGTTTGGCTGAGGATGAGTTTTCTGCTCTGGCTCCTTCCCAACTCACCCAGCTGGAGCTTGACCACTGGCTCAGAGCTGAGCTGAGTTCTCCAGGATCCCTTCTGATGCCTTCTTATTCATCTTGTAATCTCTCCAGCAGTTCAAGAAAAAGGTTTTCATGGGGGGTGTTGATTTTCCTATATCCAGCAGTCAGACCTCAGGGGACAGTGAAACCACCACACCCCACAGCTGCACACATTTCATCCCCTAAAAAGCCACCCTGGTGTTTGCCAGAGCAAAAGGCAGGGATTGAGAGGCTTGAAGTCTGAAACTTGAAAATTATTGATTTTAGTGATAAGGAGACATTTATATTGTGGCAGAACCAGAGGGTGGGGTGAAAATGCTGCAGCTGCTGCTGTGCAACACCTGAATTTCAGCATTGCAATATTAGGGCTGAAGCCTGCTTGTCTCTGCAGCACCTCTGCAGCCAGGGGGTCACCAGTGCAGGGACAGGGGAAGACTCTGGGCCTGTGTCAGTCACCAGATCCCCCCTCTCTGCCTGTCCCTAAAAGGGACATGGGAGACATCAGGGCCCTGAGCCACAGGGGTGGCTTCAGCTGTTCTTGTGCTCATGCAAACCAGTTCCCACACGACTGAGTCTGCAGGGCTCTACAAGGCTGTTTGCTACCACTACTGTAAAAAGCGTTGGGATTTTGAAGGAATAGGGACATTTTAAGGTAAAAAAAAAAGAGAAAAGGCCAAACCTTTGTTTTGTGGAGCTTTTTGCACAGCTTAAAAACAGGCCTGGGAAACAGTTGGGGGATGCAAGAGAATCCTTATCTTCAGAGGGGTGTTTTTCAAGTGGTTTTGGAGTATCTTCATCTTCGTGGGACTGTTTGCTGAGCAGAAAGGATCACGAGTTACCTGCTATCATTTCCACAAGGACACATCCTCGCTCACACACAGACACTGCTCACATCTGCCTGGGCCAAAGACATCTCAGATAATTTCCACAAAAGCTGCAAACCCAAACAGGGCAACACGATGCCAAACCAAGGCTTTCAACCCCACCACTACCCCTCCCTCCCTCTCTTTTCCCAGGTCTGGAACTTCATAAAAAAATAATGTCATCTGAAAAGTAATATAAATTTGGATCATTTTGAGATGCTTTGCACAGTTTTTGTCTTCTTATGCACCTGAGATGACATTTATTGGTGTTGCATCTGTTAGAATAAAAATCTGGCCAATAAGGGAAGAGCTTCAAAATAAATCTGCTGAAAGAGAGGTGAAGTGTCACCAAAAATGTGAGAGAAAAAGAGGGCAGGAGGGGAGCAAGTGGGGTTGCCCTTCCCAGCCCAGAGGACACCTATTAATCCTCCCTCCATCCCTCTCTCTGCCACTGAGCCCCCTCCCTAGATCACTGCTTACTATGCAAACTCTACCTATAGAAGTAGGCTTGACAAAAAAATAGCTCAGGCACCCAAAAAGCCTCTGGAGGAGCATGGGAGCATCCTGATGGAGCTGCTGTGTCTTGCTTGTGTGATCCCCCTGGTCTGTAACTATCTGATCTTCTTAAGCCCACAAAGGAAATCTGTGCTCAGCATGGAAGAAAATAATGACAAGAAAATAATAGCTCTCTATTCCTGTCTCCTTTTAGTTAGGCTTCTGTATGAATCTATTTTTATCCCAGACTCCAGAGCATATTTTAGCACAAACCAGCAATAGAACAGAAATCCTCTGTGAGCTGAAAAAGGAGTCTGCTGGGGTGTACTGGTACTGCTGGAGCCAGGAGAGACAAAATTGTGAGTTCTTGCTATTTTCCAACCTTTTGAGCAAAGCCACACAGGACACTTGTCCTGTGTGTTGGCACAGACACCAACCAGGACAAGTTTAGAGTCCACAGGGTGAGTCCCAGCACCTCTTACAGGCTGCACATCAGCCACCTCCACACCTCAGACAATGGCACCTACTGCTGCTCCATCTCCCAGTCCTCCCAGCTCCTCCTGGGCACTGGGACACGACTTGTTGTAGGTAAGCATCACCCCCAGGGCTCAAAAATGTGCCACCAGCAGGCTGAAAAGAGGTCCCCTGGGCAAGGGGTGACGTGTGTGGGTTGGCCCTTTGCAATTTTGAGATACAGGGTTGGGGTTCTGGAGTTTTTCTGCAGAGACCTATGAGACTGGGTAAGGCAGAAAACACAGAAAACAGCTAAATTTTAGGTCAGCTGCAAGTGGCAGGATTTTTTCCACCAGCATTTGCTCTGCTGTGGTCATGCCTTGAGCACTGCATTGGTCCTAATGTTTCAGGATTTCTGTGGGAAAGCCCCTCAGGCCCTGGTGTTGCCATGTGCCCTGTGCTCTTCTCATCCCCTGTGGCACTTGGGGTGAGAGGCTGGACATGTTCCCTGCTCAGCTCCCAGCTCCTTCCTTGCCCTGCTTCCTCCTTCCAAGTGGCAAGAGCAGTATCAAGGCCAGAGGACTTCACCCCTGGCACCTCTTTGCTGGGTCTGACTGAGGGTTTTAAGCCTGTCCTTCAAATAAAGGATGGAATTGGGATTTACTTCTCCAAGCTCACACTCCACCACCACTGGGGAGCTCCAAACAGGAATCAGAGCTGTCTGCAGGTGGCACTGGGGGAAATGATGCTTTACAGACCCCAGGCCATCCAGCTGCTCTTTTCAGCCTATTTCCCCTTTGACCACAGAGCAGGAGGTGATGGAGAAAAAATAAAGTGCTGGAAATAGGATTCAGCTCTTTCATTGCAGATTTTTAGGGGGAAAAAATAACTTATTTAACCCAGATGCAGCTACGGCTGCTGGATCTAAAGCAGCCCCAATGCCCTGAGCTTTCTGTTGTTTTATTTTGTACAAATGTGCCCTGCACCTTGAGCTGCCTGAGAAATCAGTTTCGGATTCTCAGCGGCTCAACAAAAAGTTAAGATAAAGGAGAACTGGTTTTGATCAACAGGGCTCATATCTACGTGCAAAGCAAAGCATGAAAAGCAGGCTTGAAAAACAACACCATCAAGGACACTCCAATTAAAACTAAACACCAGCAGGTGCTCAGGGAGGGCTTTGCTGGGTGTTTTCCTTTTTTCCTCTAGTACACAAGATAAAACATTCCTTGTCTTCAAGTCCATTACAATGTAAAGGGAGAAACTGTCTGGAAAAATCCCAGACTCCTGGAATCTCACGTTTTCAGGTAAAATGGAGGTTTCCATAGGAATTTCTATCCTGAAAAGAAACAGGAAAAAAAAATGCATTTTTGAATTACCAAAAATTTTGAATAGGTGGTGTTTGAGCAGTTGGATGTGCAGCTATCTAGAGGAATGACTGGGATATTTTCCAACTTTACAGAGAGATGAATGTTCTCCATTATAATTCAGATACACTGTAATAAATCTCACCTTCATGTTATCAGGAAAAAAAAAATACCCAATTTTGAGCAAAGAATAGAGCAACCTGAATATGGAAAAGTACCAGGGATACCTTAAAACCTCTCCACTGCTACTAAAAATCTCCTGCAGCCCACGATCTCCTGCAATGCTGATGAGATGGTGCCTGGCAGTAAAAGTAGCTGAAAGAAGTTTTCTTTTCCTTTCCTCAGGTTTCTGCCCTTGTTTGCCTGGTACTTTGTTTTATTAACACTTTTACAAACTCTTGGTAACTTCTGTGGCCACAGTAAGGTTCAGGTCAGGCTCCCACCCCCCCTCCCCAGGTGACCCAGAACTTTGTGAGGCATCCCAGATGGGGCTATTTTTAAAGCCAAAATTTCCAGCCCTTCCTGCTTGCTGTTTGACAGCTTCCCTGCAGCCAGTGCCATACTGAACATCCTCTTCTCCTCTTTATCCATCAGCTGATGTTTTGCCTCTGCCTCTGAAGACCACTCTGGCACCAAGCTCCCAAAAACCCATGCTGTGCATCACCAAAAGCAAAGCTGCCAGTAAAAAAGGGACAGAATCAGGGTGGCTCGTGGTGCTCTGTAAAAGCAAAATCCTTGAGGTGCTATTAAGAACCCATAACCATAACTAAGCCCAAATTCTGGATTAGAACTGAATTTCTTCAGAAACGTGAGGCTTTTTTTTTCCCCTTTCATTTTGCCACAGACAAAACAGGGTTTTTTTACCCAAGAGGGTCCTGATGACACCACATCCTCTCCACACAGCAATGCTGCCTCCCAGGTCAAGTGAGAAAGATCCTTTCTGCTCCTCTGCACCATCCTGCACCTTTGGATGGTGGCATCCCAGGGACATCCCTTCATCCCTTTGGAGAAGATGTCCAGGCCTCCTGCTCTGCTCCTTCTGGGGCTCTGCTCCTTCTGCTCACTCTGGGGCTCTGTGAGTTTGGACATGGGGCTGCACATCACCTTCACTGAGAGGGGCAAGCAAAGCCCTTCCACTGAATCCAAGGAACTGGGCTAAATAGTTAAAGGGGAAAAAAAATAAAAAGCAAATTAAAAACTTTGAGTTTGTTCAGTAATTGTGGAGGCAAAGGTGACATCACTTCAGCCAGCGTGGGGCAGCCAGAGGGGTGGCTGCAGCTTCATGGAGCCCAGGAAGGGATCCCAGTCAGAAAAGTGGATCTGGAGGGAAGGGGAAAGGGGAAAAAGGGGGTTTAGCAGTCTGTGGTTTTTGGGAGTCACTTCAGATAAGCTGGGAAGAGGCAACATCCCTGAGAAGGCAGCTGAGAGGCTTTTCTGGAGGGCAGCACCCATCTTTAAAACCTGGGTGGCTGATTGCTGAGCACCCTGCACACCCGATCCCAGCAAGGACCCCAATAAAACCTTCAGATCCCCTGGCCAGCAGGGCCTCCCTCTGCTTCTGACTCAGAACCCCATGGATGTGGCTGTTCCTGAGCTGTTCCCATGAGGATGTCTCTCCCAACAGGCTGCCCTGGGATCCGTGGCCAGAAGGACAAGTTGAGGACCAAGTTTTGTGACAGCAGCAGCATCACACCCCCCAGGGAGGGACAAGGCTGGAGCTGGAGAGTCTGAGTGACAAGGAGGACACTGGTGTACTCTGGGTCCATCAGGACAAGGATGGAACCTTTCACTTCATTGTCTTCATCACTTTCCTGTCCTGGACTGTAGTGAAATGAGGCAACCAGGTGCCACTAATTACCAGGGAGTGGGCATGAGCTTGTGCTAAGCCCACCTGTGCCTGATTAAGGCAGGGCCCCTACTGCACATGAGCAGGATTAGGGGTCAATAAAGCACAGGTGGGCTTAACACAAGCTCATGCCCACTACCTGGTAATTAGTGGCACCTGGTTGCCTCATTTCACTACACTGGACCCCCTCCAAGGAGAAGGAGAGGACATCTACCTCCTGTTCCTCATCACCATCACACTGTGCCAATGTAAGACTCACCCATAAACCCCCACAACTATTCCTCCAGCCCCAAACCACAGCCCTGTCCTTAATAGGAATGGATCTAGCCATCCCCTTTAGGTCAGGATCAATCAGTCAATCCAAGGACTGTTAAAAAAAAAAAAAGAAAATATCAAAGTCCCTGTTTTCTTCATCAGCAGGCTTAGCCTAAGAAGTAAGTATAAATTCCTACACTAGAAGGAGAAAAAAAAAAGATTATAAATATAGAGAACTTACCCTGTCAAACTGCATTGGCTCTACTGTTCTTAAATTGATGCATCAGGGGGCAAGAAAGGGTTTGCAAATTTAACTGCTGAGACTCCTGTGAACAGCTTGAGCTGTAACCAAACAAGCAGCTGAATTTCACAGGCTGGGAGACTGCTCTGGTTAAAGCAGAAATGCAAAATCTCCAAGTAGGCAAAAGCCCTTCGGTGAAATTTCATGTCTGAAATGTCTTTAAATTACCCTGAGCAAGCAGCAAGCAGCAAGCACAGCTGCATTTAAATCAATTTAATGCTTGCAGAAATCAGTTTAACTTTCCTTTGGGGAGTGCTCAGTACCCCCAGAAGTTCCACTCCTGTCATTAAATTGGCTCAGCTCATTTGCCTGGGACACCAAAGAGTTTTGCTGCCAAATTACCCTAACTAACTAAATCCTCCCTGACCCCACCACCTGCAGCTGATGAGAGACAAATTCACCAGCTGACCCACTTTTAAAAAGTATAATTTTTTAGCATCTTCCTGCCTTGAGAGATACTAATGTAGTCTGCAGCAATAGGAAGGAAAACCTGGAAAAGCACCCACGAGCACAGCCAGAAATCATTCTTCCCCAAGGGAAAGAGCTGATGATGCAGCAAAGCACCCAGAGTTGGCCCAAATTCCCTCTGAAGTCACCAGGAGCCAAGAGCCCTCCATCTGCACCAGCATTCCCTGCTGACCTGCAATATTTTTAACCTACAAATGCCCCACAGTGATTTTTTTCCTGCCTTTTAATGCTGATGTGAATTACCAGTGAAAAGCCATTAGCTGCAATTAATTTCTGCCTGAGCCCTCAAGGAAAGGTTTTTTTTGTTTTTTTTTTTTTTTAATTTTTACTTTGTGCTAAAATTAGTATCTGGACATAGTATTTTGCTGAATACATCCCAAAGGAAAAGCAGAGATGCTAAAATGGGGAAGAGCAGGGTTCAGGTTGGTGTAGAAATTAATTGCTGCCAATGGAATTTCAGCAAAATGCCAAAGTTACTGGAGAGAGCAGGAAAAATAACTCCATTTTCCCAGGCTGACCCTGCTGCTGCTTCTCACATGAAAATTTCATTCAAGCTGGTAGGGAATGCCAGCCCTGCCCTGCCACAGGGTTTCATTTCCAAGCTGTGACTCAGTCTCTTTGAACTAAAAATGTTTTCTCTTTTATTTTAAAAACCAGAAGGCAAAGATGCAGATGTAAAAGGTTACTAAGTGACAGGTGTTGATTTTTTTTCCTTAAACCTGAGCAGCACCTTGCCCTCAAGTGACAAAGCAAGCAAGTGCCAAAAAGTGACCTAAAAATTCTTCACCTGATATACAGTGGATAGAAGGGGATGTGTAATGAATTAAAAGCAAGAAAGAGAGATCAGAATCTCTCCTAATTTTGTTTTGTTTAATTTTGTGTAATTCAAATCACTGAGCACTGACACTGCAGCAGGTACTAAATAGGAGGACAGGAGGGGTTTGTGGCAGCCTAAAATCTTTCTGTGTCACATGATGCTCATAACTAACACCACATTTGAGCATTCCCAGTGCATTGCTCCAACTGGAGCCCAGGGGTGACCGAATTTCATCCCTTGATTTGATTTCATCACTGGGCCTTCAGCCTGAGCCCATGGGTTGGCTGCAAGTTATTGCATCCCCATCCCCTCTCTGCACAATTTTGGACCCAAAGCCCCATGGCTTTACACCTCTATTTCACTCCCAGGCACCAAGCAAGAGCAGCAGAGAGGCTGATGCAGCCTCAGGTGACATTCCTGAGAAACAGCAATGCAGATACCTATAGCTTAAGAGTTAAAGCTGTTTTCTAGGTCTGACAGGATCCTTTTTAATGCTTCTCCTCCTGCCTCCCCAACCCACCCATCATCCTGGGTCACCAGGACTATCAGAATAAGAATTGCAATTTGCCAGCTGAAAACAAGAAATCCTTTTGCCAGCAAGGAGCACACATTTTGCTGCTGCCAAGTGACCTCCCTGGGGCTGGTTCCTTCACCTCACCTGCTCTGCAGGGACCAAACTCTGCAGTTCTGGGAGGGGGTGCAGGGAGTGCACCCTATGGCCTGTGGCAAGTGAGTGCCAGCACTGGGCTAGCACTTGGAAAAGCTGGGCTGCAAGCAAGGTTTGGTATTGTCCCACCTTTGCAGCCTCTGTTGTTGCAAATCAAGCATCTTTAAGATGGGATAAATTCAAATTCTTTGTTATATGTACATGGGTTTCACAGGTTTTAAGTTGAACTTTAACATGATCACTCAGAAAGAAACGATGAGCTGGCAATGTCTCCCTCACCCTACATTAACAGAAAATGGATCCCTACAATTTTATTTTATTTTTTTTTTTAAGAAAAAAAGATTAGAAACGGGTGCTGGAATAATAACACTGAGGAAAAGAGGCACAGAGGAACTTCTGCCCTTCGGCTGCAATCTTTCTCTGCGTATTATGTCAGAATACAACCACTCCTACAGACCTGCTTTTTCTTCTACCTGTCTGGAGAAGGGAACAGCTTGTCCTTACAATGGATATTTATTATACCCAGAGCTCTTCTGATCTTCCCCTGGCTTTCCAAGGGCTGAGTGATAACAAAGAGCTCTTTTTGCAGCCTTGATCAGGACAAGGCTTTGCATTCTTCACTTATCTCCATGCCTCTTGCCAGCCCTGTGCAAAGATTTTCTGTCCCTAAGGGGAAAACCAGGCTGCAGAGCCCTTCCATTTTGCAGGGATGGTGCAGCTGGGTTACAAGTGCCTCAGGAAACCATCTCATCCAGGACACCCTTCCTTGGGCAGCACTAGGGTGACACAGTGCTAGTTTGGGCAATTGTAGCATATTTTAGGTTTTATTTAGAGAGGAAATTCCTGCTGCTCTGAGCTGTTCCCACTTACTGAAATGAAGCTCCTTGGAAGTTAATAGTGCAATTCCCTCAATTAAAGAGTGCCTCAGGAGCTGGCCTGGGATTCTTGCTGGCAGCTGAAGGATTCATTTTCCACCACAAATTAAACTTCAGTGAAAATTGGTGCCAAATCCCCAACTCATTAAATCAGCATAAAACTATCAGTTGCTGGAGACCAGTCATTTTTATCATTTTAGGAATACACTGGTAGCCTAGAAAGCTTCCTTTAAACTCCTCTGCAGGAAACTGTTTTGCAACAAGAAAAAGTCTTTATTAATTAATAACAGCTTCCAAAAAAGCCCTGAGCTCCTCCTCATTTCTGAGTGTGGAAAAAAGCCTGATTAGAAGAGAGGAGTGTGCAGAAGATGGAGGCAAAGCTTTGAAAAGCTTTTTTTTCTTTTTTATATTAGTGTAACAATTAACAGTGCATCTTAAGAAAGTTCTGTCTGACTCTAGTTGAAATGCTGCAGGTCCTTCACCAGCTTGAAGAGGATTTAGGGACACTTTGCAGCCTGCTTTTGGAGGTCCCTGCCTGCACACCAAGGCTCAATGAGCTAAATCAGCAGATATTCATTAATTACCTTCTTGTTCCTTTCACATCCAAGCAAACCAAAACCTTTTTTCCCCCTAGACCTGCAGAAGAGAAGCCCAACATGAAACCCAGCCTGCTAAACCACCACATATAAAGAACTGCACCTCCTGGACCATCTTCTGGGATCTGCCAAGATAAACCCATCCCCTGCATTCTCTGTAATGCTCCTACTCGTGCACTCTACCCTGGCAAGGTTTGAGAAGACAAGATGGAGCAGAGATACCCAGGCAGCAAGCAGGCACTAATTCTGTGAACTTCAGCCTAAAGCACAGCTCTTTCCAAAATTTGAATCTTTCAAATTAATTCCCTAGGCCAAACGCCACCTCTGTTCCCTGTGGTGGAGTCTGAGGTTCAAGCAAAAAAAAAAAAAAAAACCAGGTTGGTCCCCTGGCATGGATCAGTGATAAGCTGATGAGAAATAAGGATATTAGCCAGATCTTTGCTCAAGGGTGTGTAATAATTCTTTCTAAAATGCAGCCAAAATTTGAATTTGCTGCAAAATGACTTAGAAATAAAAGCCCTCACTCAACACACCCTCTTTTATGGTGCACGTGTATCTTTTAGGAGATTTTATTGTTAAATATTGTTAAATCTAACACAAGGCTACACTGAGAAGGTAAATATGGCTACAAGGGCCTTGCTTTTTAAGTCTGTACAGTTCTGGGGGCTATAAAGTTCACCATTTCCCTCTTGCTATCCCTATTCTCCTTTTAGCCTAAATTCCAGCAGGAGTTTTGCCTGAGCAAGGAAGGTGGGGTTTTCTTGCTTTCTGGAAGAAATGTTTGAGTGGCTAAGAAACAAAGGCAAGAAAGAACAAAACTCTCTGTCACTTGCTTTGGTTAAGCAGGACTTTTAACATAATTAACCTGAGGGATGCTGATCGAGTCTGTATTTGATGTAAATGTATCCTTACCTCATTTGCAATGGAGAACTGAGGAACAAATAAAACAATGTTTCTGGTCAGATTCAATAACATTTAGGTTTTTTCTCCAGTTCCTAGTCTCAGGAAAGTGAAAATCCTTCCTGAAGATAAAAAATGAGGGTCTGAGGAGGTCTTGGGTAAGGGAAAAGGTCATGATTTACAGAGCAGCCTGAGTTTTGGGGTGCCAGAATTCAGCTTCCAGCTTCTCACAGCCTAAAATCATCTCTCCAAGGATTTTCCCCAGAGACTTTCCAGATGGGAACTGTCACACTCCCCCATTCCAAGGGGGAGCTATGAGATAAAGACTCAGGAGGATCTCTGGTATTTTTGCCAAGGGGCTGATAAAAAACCTGGGAGAAAAAAAAAAAGAGAATGGGAGAAACACTTTGCTGTTCTCCTCCTCTGCAAAGAGGCTGGGAAAGAGAAATTCCCTGAGAAACAAAGTTCTTCCAAATTTAAGTTTTTTGTAATACTTAATAAAATTGCTGCATTTTTACAACATGAAGCAGATCTACACACCAAGCTCTTTCTAGGCAGAGTAGGACTAACCTTAGAACTATTTTAATAAGTTATGTTTACCTAAACCAGACCAACCTCACCCCACAGCCAGTCCTAACCATGCAAAAGAAAAGCTCAGACCTGTTCTGTCTCTCCTGTGAGCACTGATTTTATGATCAGTTCCTCCTGCAGGCTCTTGTTGGCTTACTTTGAGCTAGAAGTTTTCACTTAAAAGGCCTTAATTCATAAAGCATTTCAACAGAACAGTTTACACAAGGTAACAACACCACTGCCACATTGTACCACCCTCTACAGCTTTTTTCCTCATTGGTTTCAACTGTTTTATTCTGATTTATCAATCATTTTCACATTATACTGGAGTTTTTGGTCCACATTTTGCCACATTCCTGCAACCCAGGCTGCCAAGCACCATCCCCCCAGCCTAAATACTCTTCTAAAGGCTTAGGTTGTCTCCAGACTTGTACAGAGACCTTCCCCTGCTTTTAAATTATTTTGTAAGAGAGAAGGGGGAGTGATCTGACTGCCTGTATCTGTTGTTTTTTCCCCACTTACTATGCATGGGAAACATTTCCTTGCAAATGCATTTTCTCTGAGCACAGAAGTTGAATGTGGCATCTGACACACACACCAAAACTAAATGCAGAGTGTTAAACATTAAACAGAAAACGTAGCAGAAGCCTTTTTCTGTATTTTAACTCCCTGTAAGCTATGCTGGTCTTTCAAAGGAAACGATTATTTCATGATCCACAGGTTAAATATTCATTGCTGGTGCTATTGCCAGAAGCACCTCCAGAGGTCAGTCCTGCAGTGGAAAATAGGATATGGGTATTTGCAATCAAAAGGCATTTAAATTAACCCTTCACTACAGAAACCACATGAAACCAAACGTAGGATAAACAGAGCAAAATAATACCATAAGCACCATAAAATACACATATTTGAGCATTACTAAGTGCTGACATTACTAACAGCAATGCTCCCCTGGTCCTGCAGAGACAGATGCAGCTGAAGCCCTCCTGACACCACAGATGAATGTAGTGAAGATTTGGCACAGGATGTTTTGTTTTGTAGCTGTTTGGGGTTTTTTTAAGTAGTATTATTTGCACAGGAAATCAACATCTAGAAAAAAAAAAATTACACCAGTGACAGTTGTGGTTACCTTCCCAAATACAGCACAAAATCCACTGGGTTTTGACCTCTAATTCAGAAGCACAGCTGCACATCAGTGATTTCTTTAAGCAGTGCCAAACTCAGGAGGCTTTGGGATGTCTCCTGCCTCTGGAGATACACAGTCCCTGCTCAATGTATAGATACACAGTCCCTGCTTAATGTATAGATACACTGACCCTGCTGACTGTGTAATCTGCACACTGCATGTCCCAGTTCTACTCCTTTCCGGGCACGATCCTTAAGACCCAAGGTGCACCAGGAATGCCAAACCCAGATCAATGCTGAGCATCACTCCCCTGCCTGTGTGTGGGAACCACCTGAAGGTTCAAGCTCTGGTTTCACAGCCAGGTGGCCTTCACAGACACCAAACCTGCAATCTCATCTTTGAGGATCACCAGAGCCTTCATGCATGAATTCATGGATCTAGCAATCTCCCAGAAGTTTCAGCACTCCAAAGGAAAGACTTTCATTGCAATATTCCTGCCTACATAACACATTCCCTCTTTAGAAGGTTTGCTTCATGTAAAAAAAAAACCCACTTAGCTGACATTCCCAGTGCTCCTGCCTGCCAATTTCTGGACACCACCACCACAGCTGTAAGCTATAAGCTTTGTACTGGGTATACTTGATTGAAAATTTGGGGTTTTTTTAATTGAAAAATACGTGACTGTCCACTTGTAATAATTTACATATGAAGTTATATGTGTTCATTTAACCTATGTAACTTTGTTTATAAAATGGAAGTATTAACTGCAAAGTTATGTGCCAAAAACATTGTGTGACTGTGACAAATTGTAATAACTTACATATAATGTTTGCTCATTTAACCTAAGTAGAAACTTTTTAGTGTATTTACTTATAAAGGCAAGATAGAAGTAGTGAAAGAAGATAAGGATGTTAACTGCAGAATGTATTTTAGAGAGAAAAAGTGTACTGTGACAAAATGCTGTGTAATCATGTTCAAACGTTCTTATAGATGACCTTTGTAGAAAGGGGTTAACCAAAACACAGGATGTGTCAGCATAAGAAGAATTAGTATTGTCAGCTGTGTCTGCTCAAGAAGAATCAGTATCATTGACAGATTTTGAGCCCTCCCAGCAACATTGGGCTCACACGGCCATAAAGCACTATAAATACCTAAGAAACTTTAAGGAAGTTGTGCTGTCTTGTTGGAGCAGAGACTCCCGAGCACCCAGTGCTCTTTCTGCTTGTTGTCACTTGCTAATAAATTCTAATTGGTTTTTAATTGGCATGTCCTGGTATATTTTTAGGACCTTAATTTATAACACACTGAACTCTGTTAGCAGCTTTCCCTTTGTTACTCGCTCTCAGCCAGGTGTCATCTTCAATCCTTTATCTTCATTCTGTTAAAACACAGATCTTGGTGGCCTCTGATTTTGTTTCCTAGCTCTGCAGAGGAGCAAAGGGATGCATCACCCAATCTGTGTATTAAGCTTGGCTGCAAAGTGCATATAAAGCACCAGTAGAACTATCCCACTGTACCACTGTAACAGATACACTGAATGAGCATAAACCTATTACATTCATTTTTAAAGCGTATCCAGATTTTCTATTTGTGAACCACTGAAATTTAAATATGTTTTAAAAATAAATCAAATGCATACAAGTGCTGTGATTCAGAATTTGCTACACAACCAGCACAATCTCCTCTGCAGAAGGCCCAAAAGCTGAGGGAAGCAGAAGCAGCAGCTTGGGGCACACACCAGAACCAGCACTTGCTCTTCTTTAATCACTGACCCACATTTCATGTTGAATACCCCCAAAATGAGAACACCTGGTAGCAGACACACCCCAGGGAAGATTGTTTCAAACCACCAGACTGACTTTACCAAGGAACCCTCCAGCAGAGGCAGGGACACAGCACAGCTCTCCAAACCCAGGCTGAGCTTCCTCCAGCAACTCTTCCTTCCACGCAGTCCCACGATGGATTCCTCTCCCAGTTCATGTCAGATGAATTTAAACCTGTACCTTGAGAGGACCACACTAAGTTCTGCATTTACATCAAGAACTGAGGAGCAACAGTCTTTAAAATGAGCTTCAAGAGACCTTTAGCTTCTTCACAAGACAACCATTTCCTTTTGTACCCTCCTGATAAGCTACCGAGAGAAGGCAGAAGGCAGAAACCAGCCCACATCTTTTGCACAGAAAGCTTAATAACCAAACACCAAATGCAAACATCAGTGCAGCAGAGGGAAGGGAAGGAGCTGAGAGCAACTCCAGCCCTGCTGCAGAGGTCAGTGACAAACAGCATCAAGCCAGAAGGCACGGGGCTGCCTCCAGCAAACCAAACCAGCTCAAAGCAAACTGGCTGAGTTTGGGGTTGAGCAGCAATGTCTGAGGAAGACGCCTCAGCTGCTGCTTGCACTGATGGAAAGAGAAGGATTGTCTGAGCTGGAGTCTGGAGAAGCAGCTCAGGGGTGGCTGTTTCTGCATGCAGGAAGCTGCTGTAGGACAAGCCCTACAGATCTGACAGCTTTTTGCTAACAGCCTGATGAGAAGGTTCTAAACTCCACTGAGACAGTGGCAGTGGGTACAGAGGCAAAGGCTGGGAGCTCCTATGGGTTAATTATGAAACAAACGAGTCTGAGATGTGGAATGGTTCTCAAAGAGAAGCAGAAGGAATATATTTATTTGTTCAGAGGCTGAGGGTTACTGAATAGCAGAGTGATTCAAAGCTAAAGGTGGAGGAGCTCAGAAGCTGGTGGGCTAAAGACAAAGAGAGAAGTAAACACTTAATGGTGGAAAGAGTTAAGAGCTGCTTTACAGTTTAAGCACAACTTCAACTAATGAAAATCAGGCACAAGATGGTCACTGAGAGCCCTAAGAAGCTGCAAGAGCCATCAGATACCTTCACAAGTGTCCAGAGTTTGTTGCCCTGGTTAAACACCTGCTTCTCCCTCATGCAGTGCTTCACTCTGAAATATTCCCTGAGGGATAAAGGATTTAAATGAGTTTAATGAAGGTGCAGATAAACCACACAGCCAGGATGACCCCAGAAGAGGCAGCAACCGGACTTAAAGTCACTTTGTCCAAACCTGCACCTGACAAATGACCTGTCACAGCAAAGGCACCTAAACTCAGCCCAGACTCCTCACACTCACATTGTGCAAGTGCTTGGAAGCCACCCCACAGAAACCACATCTCTGCTGCTGTTTCTGCAGAATTCAAGGCAGAAAAGCAGAATAAGGCAAGGGAAGAACAGTAAGAAAGAACAGTACAAAGACAGTGAAACGTGACCTTCCTGTAACTAGATTTCTTCCTTCTGATTCACCTGAAATCAAATCTATTTGACATGCAGCATCAGCATGACCTGTCCATCACTGAGCTCCCACCCCCAGCTGTGCTGAATAAATTTAATACCTTGGATTTTTGGGAGACCTGTCATTTCTGCTTGTGCTCCCCTATCTTAGAAACCTCTTCTGTAATTTAGGAAACCCTGGAAAATACTAGAATTTACTCCCGGTTCTGAGAGGAAAAAAAGAATTTTGTGTATTTAGTTCCTCCCCCTGCACACAAACATCTCCTGGGTGACACTTAAGATTCAAAGTGAGACACTATTTGCATCTCCTCCATCTCTTTGTTTCTTTGGCCACAGTAAAGGAAAACCCACCCCGGTAACTTGACACTTACTGAGAAAAAAGAAACCAATAGCAATGTCACCAAGTCTGCAAATAAACACAAAGCAGAAGGAAATTCAGGAGGAAAAGGAATATCCATGTCAAAGGCTGAGTTCAGGTAAGATTTCCTCACTCCAGTCCAGCACTGAGGGTTTTTTTCCATCCTGCACTGGAAACAAACATGCTGTGTACATTCAAAATAATCTTCTAGAAGATATGGGAAAATTTTTAGTTCTGAAGTGAAATAGGAACTGGGAATAGGGCTTTTGCAGTTGAATCCACAGCTATACCTGTCCTGTAAAAACCACCACAATCTGCAAACATCAGCTCCTGCATATTGGCCCAGGAGGACTCAGTAAGAGCCCAGAGGAGGCTGTAAACAGCTCCAGTTTCCATATTTCCCTATAGGACTGACAATTCAATACAAACATAAACTCAAAAAGGAGTATTAAGTCACTCTCACATATGCACATCTTTTCTAAACCACTCTTCCTTTATTATATAGGGCTGAAATTAAATTCAGAATAGTAATGTAGCACCACATTATGGCTTTACTCACTTTCATTGCTATTACTTTTTTTTTTTCCTACACTGCAGTCTCCTCTATTCACACAAGGAAAAGTACAGAAGTTGGGACAGATTAAGGAGCACGATTTTTTTTTCCCCCAGAGACAAATCAACCTCAGCAGTGATAAGCACTGAGGAGCAAACTGTATCTTGCAGTAGGCAAACAAACCTTGCAAGAAAAATTTAACCCAAACTTACTGTGTTAAACCTGGCGAGTTGGCTCTGAGCAGTCATAAACAACTTCAAGCTTAAATTTGAGCAGCAGACATCCTGTAAAACGTTATGAATTAAAAATAAAAGCAACAGGATGGAGACAGGTCTAAGTTAACAGGGATCAGATGCTCTAACTCATTACTTGGAACATAAAGCAGCTTCTGCACACATTAATTAACCTGACTTACAGACAGAAGACTAAAATCAATACAGTATTCCAGTAGAGAAACACTGATTTTTAGCAGGGAAGATTGGTCAAAAGCCTTTCCTTAATTAAATATACTTCACAGCTGCCAATTATCAAGAATACTAACAAGAGGTGAGGACAGGAGCTCTGTGTTAATGACAGTCATAATACTGCACAACTGATCCCTGCCTTTGGAGATCAAAAAGGCTACACACTACCTTCATTCCCTACTGACCTGGTTTTAAGGTTTGAATATGTTTTCTACCAAAAGTCAGATTTGAGACCCCACAAGAACATATCACAGTAGATTTCTTATTTAAGACATTTAGACAAATCAAAATTCTATTAATAGAGTTAATGTAATATGTATATTCATAGACACAGAAATACAACTACTAACAAGCCACTGCTATGGAAATCATATTTATAACCATTCATGACTTTCAGAGCTTCTATAAACTAAACCTTTTATATAATCATGGTCAAAAATTCTTGGTCTAAGACCCATCCCCATTACTGGCTGGTCCTGGTGCTGCAGAGCTGCAGTCCTGACATGTTTTGCCATGGAGGGGGCAGCCCCAGCTGCAAGCCCAGCAGAGGATGCAGAAGTGACACAGTGATCTTGAGACAGAAATAACTGTGCTGTCCCTTTACTCTCAGTGTGCAGTCCCTTTACTCTCAGTGTGCAGTCCCTTTACTCCCAGTGTGCAGTCCCTTTTGCTGCACAAAGGGACTGGCTGAGGGCTTCACAAAATTGTCCAAAAATATAGTAGAGACAGACCTCAGGTAATACTGAAGCTTTAAAATAAAATACCTCTTTACTATGGATATTCCTAAACTCTCTTGGAGAAAATGTATGCCTATCAAGCACTAAGAATATTTTAAATATTAGAACCTCAGAGTGTTATTCACTTTTCCCCGTGCAAGCACTTTCTCTAGTAACCAGAAAAGTGTCAAGCAGTGGTAGGAGAGAACTTGCAACACCTCAAAGCAGACTGGATCACTGTACCAGCCAGAAGGCAGCCATGGGTCACACAACCCAGCATCGTGCCCCATTGCTGCAAGTACATCAGATTTTTATATTAAACTGTCAGCATCATCTACTGGTGGAACTTCAAAACTGCAAGCAATTATTTTAAAGTAAACAGCTAGGAAGAGAACTGCAATTATCTGGTGAAAACTGGGGGTTTCAATTAGCTATGGATCTATAGTATGAGTTATTGAAAAGGGAAGGCAGGAGTGCTTTGTATTAAAAACATTTTACTACATAAGCTGAATTTGTACTCTATTTTCTTTTAAAAACTCTGCTATTTTTGCACTCTTAAGCAACTGCATGAGAGGCACAATCAACACTAACTGCTCTTACACCAGTGCCAAAATCCCAGCAGCCTAACAGAGATGCAGCACTTACACTTCAGGGTGGTTTGGGGGAGGGTTTGTTGTTATTGGGGTTTTTTAACACTTCACACACCACTTCATGTAAATCAGAAGCATTAAGAAATTCCACTCCAGAGAAAAGATTAAAAGCCATTTCAGCAAGACTAGGAAACCTACATGGAAAATAACATCCTCACCCGTTTATTGTTGATTTTACCACTTGATAACGCGGCTGTTTTGAACTCAGTGTGAATACAATTTCAGTTTTGCAGAAAAATCACACACCTGTATTTTTTCATACGTCTCCAACACACTTCAAGTTTATAACCTGTGTGCCTTGACTTGCTCCTCTCAACGTCTCCTTTGGGATGTCCATTGTCACTGATCCGATAGAGTCCAACTCAGTCTCTCAAGTCAGGTGCCAAAGAAATTCAAAAGGTGTTGATTTCTCAAAGATGCTCTTCTCTGTAGTGCATTGTGCTAGTGCATTCAACCAGTGTGTCAGTATTCAACCATATAAGCTTGGGGTTTGTTGGGTTTGGGTTTTTGGGGTTTTTTTTGTTTTATTACACAATACAGAAATATAATTTTACATGTAGCTTCGCATGCCTTGTGGCTGCTTGCCCTACTATAGGACAGTGCAATAAATACAAATATATGCACACTAGAAAAGTTTTAACTGCCATGATCTACGTTTCTCTTATGAGTACAAATTTACCTAGTCAACAATATGACAAATTTAGCAGAAAAAAGTGGCAATGGCAGTAATATTCTACTACAAAAACAAGGCTAGAAGCAAAGTGTTCTCAAGCTACAGAAAACTTGCTACCTCCTAATATATGATGTAGGGCCCAGTCCTGCCAAGTGCAGAGTCATGATCAGTAGATTGCATCAGAACATGCTTTTCCCCCATTTAACAATGAATACTTCTACAATTTATTTGGTTTTGATAACTGTTTATAAATAGCACACTATAATGACTATTAAACCATACAGCAACATGACATTTATAGCCTAATCCTGAATACAAAGTTCAAAGAACATGACTACAAAGGCCAGAGAGCAAATGTCATTGACTAAAAGCATTTCCACTTCTGAATTTATTGAATGTTCTCTTACACAAACACTTCTTGATGGTGAAACCAAAGGAACAGGGTTTCCCATCCCCTCTCTGCTCCAGTAGTAATATAGCCACACATCACCCTTATAAATTAGCAATGGATTTTAACAGGTAGCCCCTCAGGGCTATATATTTTATATACTTTATATATATGCACATTTACTTTGAATTCTATGTAAAAGTTGAAAAAATGTTTGAAAGAAAAACTCAGAATATATCACAGCTTTTTCAGCGAAAAAAATACAAATTAGTTTTATAACCACTATTCAATTTATCAAACTTTTTTTTCTGAAGTATTTACCTTTAATTATGTACACATTACAGGAAATAAAACCTTTTTCCACAAACATTCTCTAAGGTGACAGTTATCAATACAATGATAGAATAATAGCAGGAAGAATATTAAACAAATGGGGGTGATCAATTTCTGCTTTTAAAAAGTAAAAAGTCACCATATAATTAAGTACAAAAACCTGCATTGAATGACAACTGCTGGTGTAGTTACTTGATCAGGTATGGAGACCAAGAGTATAGTAAAGCCCTATGGTAATAATATTTCTGTAGCATTCCACTTGGTATGTATATACTAAATGTTGGCAAAGTTTCTGTAGCAGTAGCTTATACAAACACAGGAGTCCTCAGTCTGCTGCATAAAAGGGAACAAGTGTGTTTTTAATTCTCCTGAAATGCACCTGAAATCCAGAGTGTCACTTACAAACTGCATAATGAAACTTTTCTTCAGAAAAATATCTGTTTGGCATCTCCAGGGCTCTGTTCCATGGGACAATAGGGGCATTTTAATCTGGAGACAAAGAAAAGGCATTAGAATGGCAGTAATTTGCATTGAGCTTTCTCATCCATCACAAAGGAGTTTGCAGTGACAGTCCTTCCTCTTTTTTCCCCTCCTGTAGCATGAAACAAATGTACTCTCAGGTCATAATGCTTAACTTGGCTCCATTAAAAGTCACCTTTAGCTGAGAAAGTCATTATCATGCTTTTTCTTTTTCTTATATGCTTCCTCACCTTTCACCTACACCCCCCTGAGTTATTAAATTCCCCAAATGAAATTTTTCATCACCATGAAATCACACTTTGTGATGAATCTATCATTTCAACTTCTGTATTAGCTTGTTGCATTTTAGTGATTTTGAACAGGTTGGTAGCTTGCACTTTGACTTCCTCAACACTTTTACTCTCTGATCCCCAAATGCTACTTCACAGCCCACTTAAGCTCAGCTCCAGCAAGCTGCAGACAGAGGTCTCCCTGCTGAGGTGTCCACCAGTACAATTCCACCTGCTTACAGTATTTCTCCTAGAATTGATCCATTTTTATCCCATCTCCAAGTTTGGGCCTTTCACCATGAACCTGAGTTATAATTGTCAGAGCTGAGCTGTCAGTAAAGCTGCCCAATGAAAGCAGCAGGAATGAGTAATCAGGGACAACATGACACCAAATTAATTGGCTTAAAATGGT
This sequence comes from Heliangelus exortis, assembly GCF_036169615.1. Taxonomy (NCBI): domain Eukaryota; kingdom Metazoa; phylum Chordata; class Aves; order Apodiformes; family Trochilidae; genus Heliangelus; species Heliangelus exortis. Next base: position 4,777,936 of record NC_092431.1, read on the forward strand.
AAGAGTCACCCATGAAGGAACACCCTGAGGCTCTTCTCACAGGGCAAAGAATGCAAACATCATTCAACATTTTCATCCAAAGCATTGCTTATTTCCCCACTGGATTTTACAGAACCACTGACAGCTCTAAATGAAGCTGACAGCCTCCAGGGAAGCTGCATTTATTCAATCCAAATCACCACTGGTTTTTCCTCAAGGAAATATGCATAGCTCTCTCCCTCCCATTTACTCCTCCCCAAAAGCCTGCAAGCACCCCACTGATACCTAAGGAGGAGTATTTCCACAGTGGTATTTCAACTCCCTGCTCAATCACTAAACCATGCTTTCCCAGAGGTTTAATTTTATTTTTTTATTTTTCATGCATTGTTAACTTTGCTCCCAACAAAAAACTGTGTGCCTGTAAAAGCCTTTCTTGTTGAATTTAAGACAACACAACAGCATTTGCAACTCAGAAAATTACCCTGCTCATTGCATTCCTCCACGTAATTCAAATTCCTACAACATCAGAAGGTTTATTATGCTTTCTTTTCCAACACATCAACCTGGCTTATCTGGTTTCTAAGTCATTCTCCAAGATTAACAGGCTTCCATCAGCTATGCATTTATGGACTCAATTTTCCCAAAACAAAGTATTGTAGTCCTTAAGTTTTGTCCTCATCTATCTGTTGCTTGAAATAAAAGAAAGGTACTTACTTGCTGCCATTAAACATTTTATTCAAAGCATCTCTTGATATAATGTGACCACAGACTAATTTCATAGGTGGATTATTATCTGTTGTTTGCTGACGAAGAATGGGACAGGCAAATATTGAATGATACCAGCACTTTTTACCAAGGTCCACTTCAATCTGGAAAAGAAATTAATATAACAATTTATACTGGGAAATTACTTTTCCAGACAATTACCCCCCTAGGTCATGGCTCTCACTTAACAGATTTCATCATTTAGCTGTGAAGACAGCACAATCTTTTGTGTGGATGACTGACAATTTCCTAGCCAAAAATACTTATTTGTGATCTTAAAATGATGATTGATGTTGCTCCTACCCCTCCTGAATAAAGCAGAATATTCTGCCAAGGGCCAAGTGCATGTTTCAGTGCTAATCTATGCTCTGGCAAGAAAACTGAGCTGGTGATCCAAGACTTTCTGCATTTCCTAGCCAGTTGCTTCCAAAGTGGCTTAGATAATAGATCTAATGGAAAAAGGGAAAATAAAACAAAAAAACCCCACCAAAACAAAACAAAAAACAAACACCAAGCCCCCCCTCCCCCAAACCAAACAAACACCAAAACCAAGCAACACTTGATTACAAGAACTTTCTACAGCTTCTAGAAAGATTCTCCACACATGGATGCCAACAGTGAAATGTATCAGAATCATTTGCACAGAAGACAGGGGTACAGCAGCACAACTCTTGCCACCAGAACAGCAAATGGTTTCCAAAAGAGACATTTCACACAGAAGAACAGGTCCCTGGCTTCAGGAATCCATTGAGACCTGCAAAAACCACAGCTTGTGTACCTGAAGCTCCTGGCTCTGACCAGTTCTCAGTTCTGACAGGTTTAACCTTCAACAAAATCTCATAATATAACCTTTTCATGCTACTTAATCTCTGCCTTTGCATGATGAAAATAAGGCTCTCGTCCCCAAACCACCTTAGCACTGCACACTGGAGAACTTTAAGTTTACAGTATGCAAGGGGACATATAAATACTGTTAACTGATGCACACCTGGCAGCAATCTTTTCCTAAATACTCCCTAGCCAATAATTCCTGAGTGGACAGCTGGATATCAATCTGTCACACTTGGATGTTACACTCTGGTTTTAGCTGGGAGCTAAACACATCCACTTACACTAGAAATGAATCTCTTACAGCTACAATCAAAGGTGCTAACTCAGTTGATGCTCAGTTTGCACAAAATAGGTTTTCATTCCAAATCAGGAGCAGGCCACTGGAGAGCTGCACACACCTGGCAAGAGCTATAAAGGGAAACTGGGGTTTTATAATGAGTGAACTTCATTTCAACTGGTACAAATGAGTTGCACTGGATCCTAATTCAATTCCCATCTCCCCAGATGCAGCACTAATTCTTTCATCTCCTATCTGCCTGATAAAGTTACTGCCAAGCAACTCATGGACAGAGCTTAAGCATAGCTAAGAAAAGTTCCTCCCTCAGTGGGATTCCTTTCCAGTTGCACTCAAACACCTCATCCATTCAGTGGAAAACTAAGTGGGAGGTGAGAGCACCTGTTTTGTTAAGGTCATTTGATCAAAGACCTTTTCAATGAGAAAGGGCAGAAAAAGTAAACAGGAGAGCAACAACCACAGAAATACAAACCTGACAGACAAACTTAAACAGGCAGTAACAAAAAACAACTTTGTCAGTCACACCATGACAGGTCATTAGGAAACTGAACCCAAACCTGGACTTTGCAACAAAGAATGAGAACCTGAGGGTCTCAGAGGGGAGGGAGTCAGAAGCCCACAGGAGGAACCTGCAGGGGAGGGGTGCTGGGGAGGAACAGCCAGAAAGGCACATTAAAAATGGACCAGAAGGGCCATGCCAGTATTTGAGGGTCTGTAAAGGGTCTGTGAACATGCATCCTGTGTAGATGGTGCGTGTGTGTGTGTCTGCAATTCATGCTCAGCTTTGCTACTGGTTGAACCAACAAACAGAAATCCATGGCCTAAGATCCCATGGGCTCTGCCCAGCAGGAAGATCCAAGTCCAGGAGCTCCTGGAGGTGGCAGCCATATGTCACTCAGTATAAAGGAAGCTTGCAAACAGCATTTATCATTAGAGATCTGCCCTGGGATAATTCAGATTCAACTCACCGGAAGTTCATCCTTCTGGTTCCAAACCCCTGTGCACTGCCTCTGTTCAATAACAGCCTTGATATTAATTAGAGCTGGTAATGCTACACAACCTGCTGAAAAACTGTAGAGAAAGGAAATGTTAATATAAGGTGGCCATTAGGAAACCAGCACTTTTTGTATTTCTACTTTAACTGGCACACAGGTGTTGTACTACTGCAATCAGTTCTTGTCTGTGCTTTTAAGCTCCCTTCAAGTGTAAGAAGCTGGAGTTCTGGAGCAGGTTATTACCCTGCCTCTTAGGCCAGAGTCCTCAAGTACTGCATTCTGGACTGAAATCACCAGTTCATCCTTTGCTCTGAATCTTATAATGAATTGATCTTCCATGCCACCTACTTGGATTTTGAGCTGTAGAGGAGGAAGACATCGTGTGAGCTTCTACAGGCAGTTGCTCTCCGAACTGGAAGCCTAAGAGTTTCCACCTACCCCACATGTACACACAATCCATCAGCTTTTAATTAAGTGCAATTTAAATGGAAAGAAACATGTCTTTCCACCTTCACCTTAAATCAAAAAATCTTGAAAAAACACAGGAAGGCAAGTGAAGGAAAGAAACCACAGTCTGTACACAACTGAACAATGGCAGTGCCCCAGCAGCTCAGTCTGCTCTGAGAGTTACCCATTACCAGAACTTACCACATTATTTTGAAATATTTCACTGTCTTACAAAAGAAAGTATGACACTGAGTTTCCACAAATTAACAGATGCTCTGATAGATTTAAGTCTAATAGCAGTGCAATAAATCTGGAAATCAGCAGCAAATGAAATAGGATCTGAGCTGCCTGTTTCCTTGACAGGCTATTTCACTATTTATGCAAACTTTATCATCTACAGAAGACACAACCTTGGTGTCCTCTCTGCCATTCTCATGTGTTTTTGTTTCTGCAGGAACATACTGGCTAGTTTACTTGGGAGGGGAGTGAAACCTATGGACCTCTTGTCTAAGCTAGAACACAGACAAACCAAAAGAAAAAAAACAAAAACCCCAACAGTGGAAGGTGTCCTTCCCCATGGCAGGGAAGTTGAAACTACATTCTCTTCAAGGCCTCTTCCAACCCAAACTATTCTGTTAGTCTAGGACTGTAAAAAGGCAGAAGGCAGTAAATCAGAAAGTGCTCCTTTTGTTGTTTGTGTTGTATTTTGTGACAGAGGTGCAAACAGGAGAAGCAGAAGGCTTGACAATTTTAAGAGCTCTCCACTAAACACAGAAGCCTAATAATAGGAACATACAAACAGTCAAAAAAACCCCAAAACAAGCAACCAAAAAAAGAAGAGGTAGTGAAGCTCAGTGAAGCTTCTGCTAAGTACTAAATTTATCCCAGAAAGAGGCATCCAATTTATGTTCTGCTTAATGGCTGAAATAAAAATGAGAACATCAGGCCAGTATATCAAGGGAACTGACATCCAAAGGCCAAGTATCAGCTAATTTATTTTATCCTCAGAGAAGTTAGAAGGAGATTAAGTTGATTTTTCTTCACATTTCCAACAGCCTCCTACAGATCTGCATTTTGTCAGATTAGCTACTGAGCTTGAAAGTGCCTCTTTATTCTTTGTAAACGAGGTTCAGCTGCCCATTTGGAAATTCTAGAAGCTAAAATCACAACATAGCTTCCAGCAGTTCTTCTAAGAAAAGATGGGTAATGTGTGGATTAAAACCCAAGATGATCAAATGCTGACAGAACTCTATTTTCTTACAGTTAAAGAGAAGGGACAGATTTCACATATTTGCAGTGGGAATAATTGGCTGATCACCATCCTCATCCTTTGTACTGATGTTTTATCTACAGAAGCCAAAATCCAACCACAAATCCTTCTTCCCAAGCTGCAAAGTTGCAGGGTAAAGCACAGCACACAGGAACCTCTGCTTTCCAATCTTTGCAAATCTTGTTAGAACAAATTGCAACCATACTCTTTATTTAGTACCAGCCACATGAGACCACTTCTCAAAAGCCATTTCTTTTATCCTCAACAAGAAGCAGAAACCAAAGCACTATGTGCCTGGCCTTCAAAGCAAATGAAACCCAGCATACCTAACACTGAGAGGTGATTCAACTGAAAGCCCCAGAAGAGCACAAGCATCTCTTGTAAAGATGTCACAGATGTCTGCCCACTGGTTTGCATCCAAGAGATGAACGTAGGGGGAGTTCTCTATCCCTTGCCGCAGATACACCAGGCTGCCCATCAAAACCTGAATATCTGCAAGGGACCAGAAACAGGTATTTTAGTTTTTAAAAGCTGATGTCTACAGTTTTAGCTTTTAGATGGCAACCCAGTAGATAAAACACATCAATAATACACGTCCTCACCTCTCCAAAATACAATTACAGCCATCACAGAACACATCTCCAGCTAGAAGAGCTGCAGGCAACTGGAGAGAGTCTGGGGGGTTTCTGCCCCTCTGCAAGCAACTGCATGCTGAATAGTAATTTGCTTCAAACAGATTTTTTAATTTTTTTTTTTTTTTTTAGCTTTTTGACACACACAGTACCCTAAAAAAATTAGGCTTTACTCAATTTAGCTTAAGATGATTCACTTAACTCCCATACCACCCATTTTTCAAAAGTTGAATTTCTTTGTATTACCCCACGCAGCAGAAAATAGCAGATGACTATTGCAAGAATGTTTCTGTGAGTTTTTAACACCTCATCCTGGCAGAGGGCTATTCTAGATGTAATAGAGTATTATTTAGAGTCAAAAAGCTTAAATTTAAGCAAATATGCAGACACATTAAAATGTAATTTTGTGCCCACTTTAAAATAAAAAATGAGTTAATTCAACTCCCAAAGACTCAGGTTATACATGGTAAACATAAAAATAAGAAGCCTCTAACAAAATGAAAATAACCTCATAAAAGAGGTTTGGAACATGATTTATATTTTATTATGAGGAGCCACATCCAAGTGCTTTAAATCCTCTTGATGTGATCTAAAACTTACCTTTCTGATGATTTAGGGCAAATGGCTGGAAGTTTTTTGCATACTGAAGTGCTTCTCTTTGATTTGCTGTTCCACCCATCAATAAACTGATGAAATACAATCTGTGTAGTTTGAATTCCAAGGAACTATTCTGTGCCATCAGCATTTCTCTGTTGGATACTGCCCACCTAGAAGAAAGGAGAAGGTGCCATGTGACATGATCCTAAGAGTAATTAAATGTCAGTCTGAACTGTATACAGTGATTACAATTATCAAAAAGCTGTTCTGAGGAGAGTATGACTGTTCCCTGAACTTTCATGAGTTTATATGAAGCACAGAAAACAAGAGTCTACTTGGGCCCCAAAGACAGACATTATCAAGATCTTACAAGGGGGGATAGGGAGAAAGGAAATCAGTTTAAATATTATACTTCACCCTGCTTAAACTTTGCTCTCTGTGTGATTTTCAACTTGGCCAACAAAAATACTTCTCCCTTTCTGGGTCTCATTCACCATGACAACACTAACATTTGGCTCCCAAGTAACATGGCAGAACTCTTAAACACACATCAAGAAAAATGAAATGGAATTTTCAAAGCATTTCATCAAGTGTTATTTTATTATTTATATTTTACCCATCCCTTTCTGGGTTTTTTGGGGTCTTTTTTCGGTTTGGGTTCCCCCCCACAGACTTAATTCAATTTAATCAGGCCTAAATCAATCCAATCTTTCTTTTAAGAACTTCAAGTTTCAATGTTCTTCAGTACATCTGTTTCTCATTAGTGTTAATTAGTTACACTATTTTCACTGTTGGGGCCCCACTAAACAAAGGGCTTTTCACTTTTCAGCAAGGAAGTGAGGTGGAGTCTTTCTTCCTTAAAAAGAAGGGGTATGCAAGGCTTCTGTTCTTTCAACCAAAGCTAAAATAAGAAAATTAAGCATTCAATGGAAGTTACCCTCCTGCATTAAGATGTAGCTTATAAGCAAGTATCTACTTTCAGTTCATTGTGGTGAAAGCATCAGGAGCCTGACCTTACTGGCAAGGTTTTGTAATGACATCAGTAACCTTTAAGTAAGAAACAGTGAAAAATGTAGTCTTTGCACTAAAAAATAATGTTCTGCTGATTTCAGGCAGCTTCAGATGAGCAGCCTCAGAAGAATGTCACCACTGAAGTCCCCCTTGACAGTGACTATGTGCTGTTTGGGTTTTTCTGTAAGTAGTGTCCATGGTTTAAACCAGGTATAGTAGCCATAAAGCTCACTCACAACTAAGATAACAAGAGCCTGAAGTTAACAGCCACAGACCAATAACCAGCTGGGGGGGGAAAAAAAAAAATGTACTCAATAAAAAGTAAGGCTAGTGAGTTCACAGTCCCATTAATGAGATATTTATCTCTACTGCATCAAAAGACAGGCATCAAAAGAGCCTCCATCCTCTCCCTGCCAATATTCACAGCCACATGACACCATACTTCATCTTGCTGGGACTGAGTCTATTTTTCCAAATTAGCTTTTAGACTGGCCTTCCATTTTTAGCTCTTTGAGTGGCAGCACAGATTTGTATCAGAAGAAAGCAGCCACAGAAGCCAGACCTGAGGTGTTTGGTCTAGGACATGCTGTTCCTATTTCTAATGGAAAGACAAAAAAACAAGTGAGGTTTAAAACATTCAACCCACATATTCTCTACAACCATCCAGTGTCACTAGTAATCACACCACCTGTCTTCCTACTTCCTCCCCAAATTATGCTTTCAATGTTTTCACTTCTGAGACTCAACTCCATCTGATTTCTTTCTTTTTTTTCTAAAGTTTACAGTATACTATTCAAACCACATGTACACAGAGCTCTCCTCTGGCTCCCACATGGGATTCAGTTAAATTGAATTTCACAAGGACTAGCAAAGATTAAATTAAGTTTAAACCATATCCCAAAGGTCCCAGCAAATACCAGGACCTGTCTGCCTTGCTGCTTTACAGACATAAGACAGTATCTCTTCCCTGGAGAATTACAGCCAGAAGCTTTGAGTCATTTCCATCAGACCTTTACACCAGAATCCACACAGAAATAAACTATGGATTTCCCATCACCAAATTACAATGAGAAACATCACTGGAAATAACTGGGATCATGCAGAGGTACAGACATTACTTGTCTGCAATTACCTTGGGTGCAGGGTATCTATGAAGTCACATACCCCACAAAAAAAGAAATATGGCCAATTGTATTAGATTTAATTCTGAAGTGTTATATTTTTAATGTTGGGATTTGTATTAGTAACAACATCTTAAAAAAAAAACAATCAGTCAGGATCTTTGGTTTGTTTTTTTTTATAAATCAGATACAAATACTACCTTCTCTCTATCACCACAGAAGGGATTTGAAAGTCTTTTGGAAAACTGATTAATCTGACACCTCCCTTTCCCTGGTAATGACCAGGAGCCACCCCTGTTTGCTTTGTTTCCAACGCTGAGTTATGCCAAGCACCAACTCCAGAGCACTGGCTGAGCCAGAGAGACTGGTTACTGCTTCCATTCCAACCTCCTGCAATTTTGCATGGTAAAAACCCTGCTATACTCCCCTTCCTGGTTGATGATCCTGGGAATAATCATCCTTGTCTAACACCTGCTTTCTGCTTCAACATCACTGTCAGTAGCCTAATCCTAGAAGAGGCCAGATTGGGGTTGATTTTATGCACCTGAAGCTGTATTTACTGATGCCAGTTTTAGCCATTTATTAGCTTTTTGCCCAAAGAGCACAATGCCACCCTTCCAAGCTCCTCTGAGAGCAGCTTCTATCCTGCCTCCTGAGCACCCACATCTGCTAAGAAATAATACAGGAGACATCTTCACAAGCATCTGCAGAATAACCAGGCATTTAAGACATCAGTTACCTCCTAAATTTTGTGTACTTTTGTCACATTTTGATTGTCCTTGCTAACAACTGTGATTTTCACATAAGCATTACCATAAATAAGGACCCTCTGTGCCCAGCAGTAGGCAAAGAGAATCAGAGAGCTTTTGCACTGAAGACCTTAAACAGAATAAACATTATAAACAGAAATAAGGCAGCGTGGGGGAGGGAGAGCAGCACACAAACTGTGCTGACAATACACCCTGTTCTCTGGCCATTCAGCTGCCTTGGGAATAAGAGGTCCTTTGAAGAAGGACCATGCCTTCTCCTTGCTTTGAAAAACATTCAGAACATTGCAGCAACTACAAGATATGATAAGTAAGGCAGAAGGCTTAGCTGACTGCAGCTAAAATGAATTTAGTGACTTCAAGTGGATGGCTAAAACAGCAAGTTACTGTTCTGCAGACAGCATCCTTTCCAGTGCTGGGTTAGTGTGTGAACTACAAGAAATAGTGAAAACTGACACAGGATGTGCTGTCAGCTAAACACCAAGCATTTCAGTGCTGCCTTCCATCAGCATTCAATACCAATAAACCACTTGAGCTTTTCCACCTGTGTAACTATATTCAAAGATCAACTATTTAGGTGAAACTCTGCATGGCTCAGCAGCATAATCCATGAGTTGCTCCATGAACACCATGATATGAGCATCAGAGTGTCCCTGCACGTATTTCAGGTGCCAGTGACCTCTGGTTTCATACACCCATGTTGTGCCATGTTAAAGGAAGAGAAAATGTGTGTTGGTATGAAAAATCTACTTAACTCTTGCAAAAAAAGGCATTTTAAATGTGTGAAATATGTTGTGGAATAAAACAGACGTTTTGAATTTGCTGTGTTTCATTTTTCTGCTTTCTAAAGGTCACTCCAAAGCTATTTTTTTTAATTTACTTTGAAGCCAAACTAAGCTTACCAAAGCTCTCACAACCTGAACAAACAAACAAACAGATTTTCTAGTTGTTAAAACAAAAACTGTTCTTAACTGCTACAGCACTGTCACAATGCACTGTAGCAACAGGTGCCCATGAGCCATTTCACTGCATTTCCCTCTTCACTCTTACTTTTAGATTACATGTCTAAAGCTTGTAAAGCCTACTGAGGTAAAGACAATATCCTGGTTTAAGGTTGACTGACTGACTTCAGATATTCCCAGACTTGGTTTTTGTTTGAGCATTCAACATTACCCACAGATATGTATGAACAGAATCATTCTGTTCAGAAGAAATCTCAAGCAGATCTGGCTGTCAGCTCAGGCTCCCAGCTCATGTACTGCAGGGCTGCTGACACATTTACACAGCACTGATCAGTACCTACCTGGCAGCAGCAGCCAGCTCCAAAGCACACACCTACCCTTTCACTACCTCATCCCACCCTGTGGTCCCTTATCTGGAAGGAGAAAGTGCCTTGAAAAGTGAGAACTTTGATCCCAAGTCATGTTCTGCTCAAGGGCTCAGTGAAGCCAAAAAGACTTGGTGATACCCAAGATATCCTTTGTAAATGAACCTTTTAAAGCAGGGTTCACTAATGACTTGCTATAAGGCTAAATGCTATCTTGCCAGACAACTGTTTAAGTGCTGTTTCTCCCCAAAACCTTAAATCAGTATCACAGGTGATTCCAGTTAATGCTTAACCTAAAAAAGAGACTCTTAGTTAAGTCCTGTCCATGGGGAGGTGCATAAAGGGGACAAAAGGAGAAGGCAGGGGTTCACTCACTAGCTAGACCTCCCAAAGGACAAATGGGGACACACTGAAACACACTAAAATATTTCAAGTGAAAAACTAAGGATTTATTAAAAGCATTCAGAAAAAAAGGGAGGAAAAAAACATGAGCAGACTCACTCTAAAGCAGGTCTCAGAACTCTAACTTTTAATGCTTCCAATATTCGATTCAATTCCACAAATGGTTCTTTTTGACTTTGATCTATTGATAGACCAGATTCCTGAAAACACAAAGGGAGTTTTTAGTTGAAGCATAAGAAAACATGGGATTAAGCTGCTGTTTTGCTGACAGTTCAAATATTCACCTGGAACATTGACATTCAATCAAGGCTGCTCACCCAAAGCATAACTTTCCATGCTGGAGAATATTCAGCATTCACACTGATCATTACCTGACAAAGTTCCTCAGCTACATCCAACATCCCCTGTCGGAAGAAGTGCTCCACCATCACCTCGTTGAGGATTCTCTGGCTGTCAGCCTGCCAGCACCCATCTATCCCCACACTGCTGATGTCAGAGTCAAAATTCTGAAACATACAAATTAACAGTTAATAGGTTGGAACAAATAACCCCATGTAATTTCTGTTTAATTACGCAGGACATCTATCTCTCCACCCTCATGCTTTCTGCCTATTACTCAGTTGGCCTTCAACTACATTTCACTTTGAACAGGAGGTAACTGTCAGATGTTTCATTATCAAGAAGAGAAAAGTCCTTTGGCTTGCTTGTTTCAAGTTTGAGTATTATTCACTCTAAGGAACTGCACTATCAAATCAGAAATCTAATTAACTAACAAAGGGGTTCCCAGATCACGATGTGCTTTTGAAGGAATTATCTGCAGAAAAGGCTCCTGCCATATGTGAAAACTGGAAACACAGAGAACAGAAAACAAAATCACCTACACAGGAATGAAAATAGAGTTATCAATGCATCACTGTCACTACAGAGCACCAAATTAGCAGTAAAAGCTTTAACTCAAGGATTGTTGCTGTAGTTGTGATGTCAGCTGGAGGGATAGACAATGCTGAAAAAGGAAAATGTCACTTCTTCCCAACCCCCAAATGACAATGAAATTCAACTCCCTGGAGACCTCAACATCCTACCAACAGGATAAGCTTTGAAGATCTAAAATATCTTTTACTGATTTAACCCTGATGATCCTGCTGCTGTGTATTTTTAGGCCAGTGGACATATTCCAGGAACAAGGGAAAATATTGTCCTGGTGACTCTTTAGTAACACTTGGTACTGCTTGGCACTGTGCCTCTTGGCAGTAGGAGAGCAATACTATTTCTAATTCATTATATAAAACAGGATTTTAACTGCTAACATGCTTTATGATTGGGGTAAGGCAGGTTAGTTTGAATAAAAATCCTCACCTATTGCCTAAAACAAACCTCTTGCAAAAGAAATAGTCTAGAAATCAGCACACTGCTTGCTGCCTGACCTGACAGCCTCCTAACTATGGCTCTCTTCCAAGAAGGAACTTCATAAATCAGATGTTAGGCGAAAACTGCAGTGTTTCAGCTACAGCTCTGTGACAATCAGCAGCTCTGCACAACCTGGGAACACACACCTAGCAGAAATGCACACTTCTGGTAGAGCAAACAGCACAAGAGTGGGAATGAGCTATGTGTCAAACACGTGTTACCAGTTCCCCACCAGCCAGCACAGTGCTGGGGTAGCAGCTTAGCCAATACCCAACCTGCTGCTGCTCTGCCAGTGCAAAGCTGGACAATCACCCCCAGAACAAAGCTGAGCAGGGGACAGGGGCTTATGTGAGCTTGGCACTTTGTATCCCTGCAGCAGGAACCCAAAGAGTCCTACGTTGTTTTGTCAAAACATGAAGTGTTCAAAAGTGTCCTTAAATTTTAAAAAAATAAGTAGAGGACAACATCAAAGCAGCTTCAAACTTTCAGACCAAGGGGCCACTTCTGCCTTGCTCAAGTCTCTCTTGCCCAGCTACACCTCACTGCTTTTTCCTTAGGAGGTATCAAATACCTCACCACAACTCAGATGGCAGCCTCAGAGACTGAAAGTGCTGCCTTTGGAGGCTCCTGAGAGGTCCAGGGTGGCATCAACTTCCCTAAAGACAGAAGCATGGTGACATCTCCCATACAGAGGGCATCAGCCCTTCAGAAGCAGCCCTGCCAGCAGGAGCATCTCCACCTCTGAAATGGCAGGGGGGGAGTTAAAGGGGGCAGCATAAACCTGTGAAGTTTCTCATTCTTCCTTGCACCACTGTGTCTCCCATCTTTTTGCCACTTATGAAAGCAAACTTGCAGTAAAACTTTACCTTAGGCTAGCAAATTGTTTCTCCCCTCTTTCAGAAATGGTGGAGCAAGATGAGCATTAAATTACTGCCATAGATTTCAACCTCACATTTAACAATTTCACTTCAATGTCTTAACCTGTAAGCTCCATGTCATGCTGCTTGCATTTAAGCTGTATATTAAAAAGATCTTAAACACCTTGAAGACTAAATAATACTCTTCTTATTTGTGCCAGCTCTTCAAAGCCTTTAAGGTTCACCAATATTGTTGATTCTGGTATCACCCACTAGCAGGAAACATATATCCATTGACAGTGTCTTGAAAAAATATTAGAGGTAGTTTTAAAAACCAGGTAAATTTGCTTTTGTTACTTAGACTCCAGGAGAGGCATCACTAGTAATGTAAAAATAATTGACTTTAGGTTACTCTTCATGCAACTTAAAAGTCCTGGCAAACATGTAAGTAGAATATACATAACATATACAATAGAAACTGTATTCCTCTGGGCAGTTACCAACCATTAGAGCTGAACCCATACCCTAAGCATCATGACATCCTTCTCACTACTGGGGGACAGAGGGTAGAGCCACTTACCCCAGTGATTTCACAAAAATCCACCTTCTGAAAACCTTTTCAAAAATGGGAATTTTTAAAATCTCATAAAAGATGGTAACAATGAGTCACATCATATCAACTTAGATGTGCTGTGGATTCAACTCACAGAATGTTTATTCTCCCCCTCACCCACTCTCTGATCAGCCCAGTCTTAACCAGGTTCTTATCTCGACTTTTTATTATTTAAAAAAAAAAAAAAAAAACCAACAATTTCCAAGGTCTTTATTACACATGAGATTCTGCAGCTCTGACTCCTTTGGGTCCTGAGGAGCTCCAAAAACTGCCTGCAAATACTGCAGTGAGTGACTGTCACATGTCAGAACAAATTGCTGCTTGCCTTTGGCTTACATATTTCATAACTGCAATGCCTCCATGATTTGCTGCTGACTACACACCTCTCAGCTTTGTTTTCTGAAGGCTAAGAGTATGCTGACTGATAGCACGTGGGGTTTAGTAAGATTTCAAAAGTTGAAATAAATTCTGTAAATAATAAGTGTGAAGGATGATGATGAGAATGAGGAGTAGTTTGATTCCTTAGTTTCTCAGCTGAGATTACTTGGAGTGTTCCTCCCTTCTGAATTGACTCAAAATACAAATAAAATACATTCTTTCTACCTTCTCTGTTCACCTTTTTAGTTCTTAAGATAAAGCTCAACTTGCAAAGATGCTCTGTCTATCTAACCATACTATTCACACCAATATAATTAAATTATGCTCAGTAAAGGTTTCCAGTTTGCTACCTACAAATTTTTATATGAAATAAACACTAACTTTGGCAAAATTTTGCTTTGCCAAAACCAAATTGAAATAAAACGTTGGGCCTTTAAAAACAGGCTTAAAATACAGCTGAAAAAATGGAAGGAGTTACCATTTACCCCACTTGCCTTCCCCAAAGAAGGCATTTAACCCCTACTTGGATTGCTGCTAGAGGGAGAACATTTACCAGCCCCACCAAACAGGCTTCTGATGAACTCTGAGATGAATACAACTCATTCCAGAAAAGTGACTGATCTAGAGGGATACTGATGAGAGAGCTACCTGCTAACAACCTGCTGAACAATAGTGACACATGAGCTCTGGAAGCAGAGCAAATGATAGTACAATAAAGAAAAAACTGGAGGCAAACGTTTCCTTTCAAAGGACAAAATGCTCTCTGGAAGAAAGGGAAACTCTTCATGGATCACAAGCACATAGTCCATGTAGAACTAGCTTATTAGATATATTTTGAAGGAACTGCTAACTGAAAAGCAATACACAAAGTTCAGACTTCAACAAGGCTCCTATTTGAACTTCAGATTTTAATTTCTCAAACAGGAGCTTCTGTTCTCAGAGTGGACTCAGTACCCAAGTTGGTAAGCAATGACATTAATTCAAAAAACAACTGGATTAAAATTTACAGATAGATTTAAAAAAAAAAATAGAGTAACCTGTAATTTGCTACAAGCAGATAATACAGCAAGTCCTTTCAAAATCCAAGCTTGTTAAGAAGGAAGTTTGTTGATTCCACACATCACAACAGCTGTCATTTAGATGTGTCATGTAAAATTGATACCAACATTAGCATCTTTCCTAATCTTGATTCAGGCAATAAAATAATGACTTATTTATCTGTGCCTGAGCACATAGAGCTAGGAAGACAGTAAGTGGTGTTCTAGAGGTGTCAATCTGTCTATAAAATAAACAAGGAATAATGCTGAAACGAGGATTTATATGTGACAGAAACAAAGCTCAAATCTGATGAATCAAAGCAAGGGCTCTGCTTCTTTAAATTCCAGCAAGCATTTTATTTAGGAAGCACCAATATTTTGCCCAGAACCAGTTCACTACATCAATTAAACTAAATTAATTCTATTGGTTTAAGCTTACTGGGAAGAAATTGGGGGAGGGCAATTTCAATAAATTATGGGACTCAGATACCAACACAGATCTTGCTGGCAGGTTTCAGGTATATTTTCCAGCAGGACAGAGAAATCACATTATGTATGTATGGCAGATTTCCTTCAAATGTCACTGGCCAGGAGCACATTAAATTCCACCTAGATTTAAACTCTAGATGTATTCATCTGGCTACCAGGCCAAGAACAGGGTCCACTTCAAGGTACATTTTAAAGTAGTTCCCTTAGACATTACAATCAGGGAAACCTCAAGGGGCACAGAGCAGATTAGTGGCATCCTTTCTACTGTTTTACAAAAACACACTTCTGAAATCTTAAGAAGGCTTTTATTTAAAAGTATCCCTTTTTAAAGAAAAATAATAGATAAAACAGCAGGACAGAACAACCACTGGGAAAACCATGTACTTGACAACTTGAAACAGCAGTTTCAGCTGATGAGACTCACTTCTAAACTTGATTAGGCTTACAAGAGCTGTTTTCTTTGGCTCCTAAGAAATTCTAATTTCCATTGAATATTATTCACACCTTCTATATATGACCTAGGGCTGCTCTACCTCACAGTATTTAAACAAAACAAAACAAAGTATTGCCAAACTGAAAAATTATTTGTACCAAGTCCACTTGCTAAAGCAGAATAGGAAAGTTTCAAACTTAGGACAAGATTACACAGATTTATTTCAGGCTCCAAGCCTGTAATAAGGATGGAATTTTACTCTAGTTAATTGGTTTAGATACAGCAGCAAGGATTAGAGACAGCTGCATCCTTAAGCTTTGGATAACAGTGATGCTTGGATTAAAGCTCTTAATACAAAGTTTGAGCTCTTCATGATGGTCAAGCAAAAAAACTCAACAGTTGCAGAGACATTCTGCCCCATAATGCAGCATTACCTACTTTGTTTCTTCACTGCACTACAGTTAAATTGTGCTTTAGCAGATTATCATTACTGACACAGTTTAAATGGGATTCCCAAAGGATGAAGAGCATTCTGCAATGCTGCAAACACCTTTGTCTGGATGAAAAGACTCGTTTGCTACTGCCTGCCTTGGTAAGTTTATATGGTGCACCTCAAAAACCCAATCAACACAAGCACGTTCTGCTATGAAAATATCAGACATTGGGCATCTTTGCTTGGAAATAGATTTGAGCTGCCTCAGAAAGAGGAATCTGTGTAGAGCAATTGTTGAAAGTAAGTACCCTACACCCCACTCTTTGCCTTGCCCAAGCCTATGCTTCTGCAGTGGATAGGAAGATTTAATTAAGATTAATTGTAGTATAAATCAAAATTTTGAAAAGCAGAGTACACATCATAAAATATCTGTAATAATATAATCAAATCTTAATAAATACCTTATCAATGGCTTTTCCAACTCGGGATACACTGCTGTGAATGTCTTTATGATCAGAGGCCAGTTTCTGAACTGTGTCTTTTATTCTTTTACAACACTGTGTCATAACAAGTGAAATTGTTCCCGACAAGTCTCCATCTTGATCTAGACCAAAGAAAAGAAAATTACTTGAGTTACAAACAAATTACAACATTAAGTATCTCACTATGCACCAACATAAAATGACAAGAAATAGTATTAAAAGAAGGAATGCAATCTACAGAGTACTTTCAAAGCAAGATCAGTTGAAATGAAAATGCACAGGACAGGGCACACCCATGGAACTGGGAATCCAGTCAAGTGAACAAGATCACTGAACAAGTGCAACATCTTAAAACATTAATGTAAAGATCTCATGTGTCTCTGTCACAGTAAATTAATAAAAACAACTCAAAGAAACAGCTCAATCCAAAAATTTCACAGGGTGTAACAGGAAGCTACTGAACCTGCTACAGAATCCATTGTCTTTTAGAGAGTTCCCTGAAGATACCTCAGATCATCCTTAACTTCAAGCAAACCCTGGATTAATGAGGGTCAAATATATTCTTGCCCTGCTCATCTCAGCCTCTGTGTGCATTTGAGCTGCAGTCACACTTTCCCCTCCTTACAGAAACAGCTCTAAACTTTCAGCCACCCAGTCTCCAAATCTCCTGGATGAACAAGAGCCAGCCCACTAAGGACCAGACTGGGAACATCAGATACACTTTTTCTTAATATGAGATTTATTTTCTGGAAACTGTGACATCTTTAATTTGATGTTCAACCAACAGGTGCAACATTCTATGTAGGTAAAACAATAAATACAAAAGCTTTACAAACCTCTGACCACACTTCAGAGTTTACACCCTCCATGCCCCACCTTGTCAGGAGCTTTACTCAGAGAAAGAACCCTACATTGCTTTGTAATTTACTCCAGTCCTTTTTTCCAGTGCTTCACTTCAAGATACAAGGAGAATCCCTTTTCCACTCTTACCCCTGAAGCCCTCTCCTATTTATTTTTTCCTTAAGGGACACAGACTTTGCAGTCTTTAGCTGCCTAAGAAGCCTAATTTGAGTGGGAGAGCAGAAATGCTCCCCTAATATTTCAGATCCAAACTCCTCATGTGAAAAAATAAAATTCTGAAAAATATCCCCTTAGAAGAAAGACTTAGAAAGCTGACACATTTTCCATATGTTCCTTCCTCACTGTGTATTTTAACACACCTCTGGCTCCAGCAGCACATTAGAGCCCAGTTTCTGGCTTTTCCCAGAAAGAAACCACAGGTTCATCAAACTGCTGCTGCAGGACTGACAGCCCTGAACCAACAGACACAAACCCTTGAGAGTGTACCCTGAGCAATCTGCCAGAGCAAAGGAAATCCAGAAACAAAAGCTGTAATCAATAGGTTGCAGGTAATAATTTACAGCCCATTTATTCTAGATACCTTCCTTTATGCATCCCAACTCTCAGCCCTGCTGCTGTCAACAGCAAAACCAACTTTCTGTTGTCTCACATCTCATCTCCAGAAAGGAACAGCTCCTGATCCCCAAAAGCCCCACCTGAGGAAGCTCTGCTGGCATTTTTACAACAGCCAAAGCTTTTAAGAAAAACGAAAAAAAAAACCTCCAGGCTTTAACTTTTTTCCTCTCTCCAACCCCACAAAGCTAATGATCACCTCCCACCCTGTGGGAGGGCTCTGTATTTTTCCTAGGGAATAAATGAGGAATAATAGGATCAAATCAGTCTCTCCAATGTTCACTTACTTGATTCTACACATCTTGAGTTAAAACAGAACATTTCACTTGACTATTCCCTGAAGTTAGCCTCCTAAAATTATTTCAAGCATAAAAATTAAGCAGCAGGTGAGAAACAATGATCATGACAGACATTTAAAATCACATGAAGGGTCTTAAATTACTATCTCACAATTGTTGCCAAGACAAAATGATCAGTCAGAGATCATGCAACAAGCAAATGGAAATACTCATTCCCCAATAAACAGAGGTTAAAATATACTCTCCAAATAGCCAAATCTTTTTTGTTGTTGTTGTTTTTTGTTTTGTTTTGTTTTTTGTTTTGTTTTTTTTTTGTTTTTACCCCAAACAAGTGAATTACTGTTCCTTAACACACTTTCTGGTAGGAGAAACCAACTACAGTAAAGCACTGAAAATGCCTACCCAGGAAAGGCCATCAGAGCCTTAGGAGAAAAGATCACACCCTTCACACAACCCTTTCAGCTTTAATTAAACTATGAGCTACTCCTAATAAAGCAGGACACAGACTGCAGACAGTACCCCCACTAATTCAGTGTTCACAGAACACTACAAACCAACAGCTTCTCTCTGTAGTGTGTAAATACACCCATAATATGAAAAAAATACTCCAGTGAGCACACCTTGGGCACAGAGTGGAGTCCAAAGCCCAATTTAGTCAGCCAGACACATTTCTATCATCCAAGTTCACACACTCCTGCCTTGGCTGCTCCAGGAGGTGAATTAGGAATGAGGGGGAAAAAATTGTCTTCCTTTTCACAGGGATGTAGTATAAAAAAGCTCAAAAAATGTTCAGAGACTGCATGACTGGGGAGAAGAAAACTAGTTTAAAGGATGAAGCACCTTGGAACAGTTTCTTTTTCTCCACCCTTTGCCTTTTTATATCCACTGCCTATTTAGGGTCTTCTCATACATCTATGCTTCAAATCTGCACAATTAATTTCTTCCTCAGCAGAGAAGGGTTTTTTCTGTTTTGTTTTTTTTTAACTTTTAAAATATATACACAAACATATTTCTGCAGTTCAGGCCCCTGAATTACAGAGCTTCCCAACAGGATGTCTGGCTGCTTCCACTTCCATCAATTTTCAGAACTACTCAAGCTACAGTACAAAAAAGCTGCAAGTGCCTGTGCTTATTAGGAAGTTAAAAATAACATGCTAAAGAAAAATAAGAATTCTGTCATGTTATGAAGCCAGCTTCATAAAAGATGCCAAATTTTTAGAGTCTCCAGATTTCTGAGAGTGTAATAATAAAATAACTGCACAGTAACAACATATTGGCTTTATTCTAGAGTACTTACTAAAAGAAAACTCAGCTTGGGATGTACCTTGCTGGGACAGCATCCCCACTTATTTGCTAAGTGCTGAAAACACATCCAGGGATTTCACCTGACAGTCCCAAAAACTCTTAGTCCAAGTCTGGGTGGAAAACCCAATGAGGACCCTGAAGGAACCTTTTAATTTTACTCTGAACATTGTAAAAATCTCTGCAACAGGATCCTCACAGGGAAATCTTTCCAGCCCCACAGAGTCCTATGAAGATCAATACACAAACAAGGGTCCCCCCCACTCAGCTTCCCAGGCCAGTGGGCACCTCAGTTTGTGAAGGTTTGTGGGGCAGCACAGAAAACATTTGCTGGAAGGCAGTTCAAAACAATGGCAAAAAGACAAAACGTTATCTCATCCCAAAGTAATGTTTGGGAACCAGAGTTCCATGTTTGTTCTTTATGGGAATCACTGTGTACACACAGCAGCTCCAGTACCCTCCCGTTGGTGTTCCTGGAATGAAACACATCTCTAAGTCAGCTTTCCACCTCTGTTTGTACAGCAAAACCATTTTCCTCTCAACCAAACAAAAGCAGAACCCGGCAGACAGTGAAACAGCACCGTTTGGGGCTCAGGAATCTTCAAATTCCCATTTTTAACCCCTGAGCCATCACTCACTTCCTGCATGGCCTTGGGTAAATGGCAGCAGCTGCCTCACCGTCCCCTCCCTCGCCATCACCTCCCTCCCAGGGATTTCGCAAGGTTTAAATATCCCATATTTCCAGCGGGCTCTGCCCACCCCCTCTCAGGGGCTGTACAAAGCAGGGCAGGCTCGGGAGCTCCTGTTTACTTCCTGCTCAGCGCTGCCCTTACCCTGAGCACTCCCAAACCCGGCCACAACAACTTAGTCACTTCAGAGAATTAAAAAAAAAAAAAAACAACAAAAAAAAAGGAGCAGAGGAGGAAGGAAGGAAGGGGGAGGGGGGTGTTTAAGGAGGGCAGCCCTGGTGTTTCTTCCCCCTGAGGAGGACAAACCTCGCTGTAAATGAGAAGAAAGGCGCAGAAGGGATGGAGAGGCTGAGAGGGTCAGGCCCTACCTCATGATCAGGGACAAACACCGGAGGAGGCCCAGAAGGGCCGATACCCCCCTCCCACCTTTAACTTTCCCCCGTCAGACGAGCACACAAAGCTCCGGTCGCTCCGAGGGGGACGAAGGGACCAAGCCTCCGCCTCACAGAGACCCCCCCGGGAGCTCTGCTCAGCCCCGAGCCTGAAGGGGGAAGGTTTTCCCGGAGGGATCCCCCTGCCTACAAAGTTTTCGGCCTTTTAACCCCAGAGGAGGGAGATGGGGGGGGTGGGGAAGGCCCGGAGGGACAGGGGGTGAGGGGGGGTGAGGGTCTCCACGTACTCTCGGTCTGGAGGATCTCCCGCCGCAGCCCTCCCGCGTATTGGATCAGCTCTTCCAGGCTGCGTTCGCAGAGCTGCCCGTAACCGGAAAACTTCTGCAGCACCTTCTCCAGCTCCCGCTCCACCGTCACGCACTGGTCCATAGCGACCGGCACCGGGCCGCGCTCCTCCTCCCCCTCCTCCTCCTCCTCTTCCTCCGCCACCGGGCCCCCTTCTTTGCCCGGGCCTCCCTGCCTGCCCGGGCTCCCCTCGCTGCCCCCCGCCAGCACCGTCCCGCCGGTACGGCCCAGCCCAGCCCGGTCCGGCCCGGCCCGGCCCGCCGCTCTCTCCCAACTTCCCCGTCCCCTCAGGCTGCGGCAGTTGTGCGCAGGCAGCGCGGAGGGCAGCCGGGGACCTCGGTGCTGCTCGGTACAGGCAGCGCGGCGGACACCCTGGGTGAGGACCTCGGCGAAGGGCGGAGCAATGATTATTGTTCAGGCAGTGCGGCGGACAGCCCTCCGCCACCGGCGGGAGGAGCCCGGGGAGGGGTTCCCGTAAATCGTACCGGTACCGGGAGAGCCGGGGTGGCCTCAGAGGTTCCCGGCGAGCCTGGGTTTTAGGCTTCTCGGTTGGGGGAGAGCAGCTCGGGGAGGGTGCCGTGTTACGGCTCAGGCAGGAGGGTGGACACCTAAGAGCGGGGGCCTGGAAGGGAGCGCTGTTGCCATGGAGACGTGGAGGCCGTCGGGGTCGGGCCTGGTCAGGGATGGCGGCTGCTTGGGCTGCCACGGCCCCGCCGGAGGCCTCGGAGGGGCTGGAGGGTTCCTCTGCCGCTCAGGGCAGGGCTGCGCGTAGCTCAGGGCCGGTGCCTGGCGGCGCGGAGTACTGGGGAGGCGGCAGGGCGAAGCCTGCGCTAGGGCGGGTGGGATGGGGTGGGGGGGGGGGTAGTGTCGGCGCTGGGGTAGAACCGCGGGAAGGCCCGAAGGGAGCTCAGCTCGGGAGTGGAGCACCTGGGGTGAAAGGGTGTTCGCTTCGTTTGCTGCTGTGTCCCAAACGTTTCCCAAGTACACACTGAAGAACGGCTTTAAAGAGTCAAGGCTGCATTAAGAAGCCTGGCGTGCCGGAAACTGAACATTTACCCTGTCATTAGGTCGTTAACTCGGTCAGTAAACTTCCTCTTGAGTTTTCTGTTGATTTACAGACTGCCTGACTGGCAGGCGTCATGTACACGCATGCTTTAAAGAAGTTTCTTGCTTAACTTGTACTCATTCTAACTTCAATATTTGGCAGCACAAGCCAGATATGACCCCGCGTTTTCAGCAGCAGAGTGCAAGCCAAGCTCCTCATGAACTCGGACAAAGTTGACAGCAAAACCAGTGTTTGGGTTGAGTCTAGGACAGTTTTGTTTCATCTGTGCCCATACTGCTGGAACAGGATGAGAAAAGAGAGAAATCTGTGTTCTCACAATGCAGGACTTGGGTAGGTGATTACAGATCTCTCATTCTGTCAGATTCAAGACCAGATTGCTGCTTTTGTTTGTATTCTTTATGTAAAAATAGATATGTAAAGACACACAAGTATCTTCTCATTTCTTAAGTCAATAGCACACTGATTTGTCATGTTCTTTACCACAATGGTCTCTTCTTTCATCTCTTAGCACGTTCAAGCAAGGTGTCCTCATTTGGTCATTAAACAGAGCCTGTCTTCTCCAGAGGGCAATAAACAGTGCTTCACTGCTAAAGCAAATGCCTATAGTAATAATAATAAAAATCCTGTATTTCAAGCTCTAATTAATGCATTATGTTCCTGTAAGCTGGATTGGCCTTGACTGATGGGCATTTCCGTGCTGCTGACTGCTGTGTGTGTGTAGGCAAGGAAAATGGCCACGGGAGAGGGAGGGGTGAGTGTCAGATAAAACTGGAGGCTCTGTAAAGCCCTGAGCAACCTGCTCTGGTGTCCCAGCTGTGCTGAGCAGGAGGTTGGGCTTCCTGAGGTTCTCCCAATCCTAAAGTACTCCATGAATCACTATGGGATCACCTCCCCCAGAGAGCAGGTGCTGTAGTGGAGGTGTCAGGTACTGGCCCTGTATTGCAGATTAACATTTTATATTAAATTTCTTTCTGTTTGCTCACTTGCAGAGAGGAGGAAACCCCTGATTTAAGATTTCTCTATGTACAACAAAATAATGTCTGGGCTGATGTGGTCTTGCTGTGAGACTCTCATGCAGGCTTGCTGATTTCTTTAATTAATGCCAGGTAATGACAAGCAGTTGTGGTTTCATACCACAGATAAAAATGTGTTGAGGTGCACCAGTGTTGCTTTAAAAGTACATCAAGAGACTCTGTGTTAGGGAACTCCTAACAATTTTATTAACAGAGTTGGCTGACTCTCAGGAAAACTGTGTTTCAGATATTTTAAATATTAGTTTCCTGAAATTTATCTTGATATATGGCAGTATTAAAACTGTCCCCAGAAAGGATGTGGTAATATTTTTACCATGGCAGAGGACTGAATTGAGATTTTCCATCCTTGGTTTTACTGCCTTCAGAATGACAGTATTTCTCTTGGTGTTCCACACAGAAGTCTGGAAAGTGGATTATTGTCCAAATTCCCAGGCTGCACAGTCAGCAACTGCTCACTGGAGAGGATGGGGGAGGAGAGGGAATCCTTGCCATTTATCAATGGGCAGCAGAGGCTTCAGATTTGGCTGTCTGACAAGAAAAGATGGCTGTCCCAGTTCTCAGGATTTGGTCTCATTCTCTTGTAAATCATAGCAGAGATCTTAGCTGCCAGGATTGTCTAAAAGCAGCTCCTTGCTTTGGGTTTTTGTTTAAAGGTGGAATTTGTATCCTTCATTCTCCTCACATTTGTAATATTTGCTCTATGAGCACAGGTCTGACTGATGACCATTTAATGTTGTTAATCAGGCAGAGGCTTTAAAAAAATGTCAACACGTGTCACCTTTGTCTGCAGCCCAAATGAATTTTAATTCACTGTTAAGATATTAAAATTTCCAGACAATTAAAAGGTCCTGACAAATTGTTTGCAGGTGACATGTCAAAGATATCCTGGAAACCAAAGGGTAATGGCTGTATCTAGAAAATGCAATTATTTCCAGCAGAGTCAGGGATGTGAGAGGAGCAGAGAGACTGGGAAAGGAACTGAGCCAGGTTGGGTTTCCTCTGTGAGCCCTTTGGTCATCTCAGCACCAGCAGTACCTGTACCTGTCCCTGCTCTCCATGCTCAACTCTGCCCCTGTCCCATCTCGTTTCCTGGGTGCTTCTGCCTGGGTTGTTGAGGAGGGTTTTGAGAAGTGGTTTGAAACACCATTTTTACTTTCTTGAAATGCCTCCAGGGTTTTGAGCTCTGGCAGATGATGAGCTTCAACTCTGTAGGGGACTCATCACCAGTTACCACTGGGGAACGTTAAAAATTGATTGAAGTCAGCTCATGAGCATCAGGAAATAACAGAGTGGTGACAGCCTCCCCAGCAGCTGGTGTTGCACATAGCTGAGCTGTGAGCATGGTACTGTTGCTAGGAGCTTTCCTGCCAGAGGATGTGAGGGCATCCCTGAATGAGTTACAGGGGAGGGACACAGGGGTCTGGTGGAGAGGGCTCTGTGCTGCTCATAAAAAAAAAACCAACAAAAAAAATCCCCAAGCCCCTGACAATATGTTTTCTAAGTAAATATACAAGGATCCTCTTCCAACACCACATCCCCTCTCGTCCTCCCACCTATCGCATACCTCCAGCTGCTCACTTGAAACAAAAGGTGGAGAAATCAGACAGCTTTTTGTATATGTAACAAAATAAATGGGTCTTCTGGGAGTTTCTGAAGAGAAGCTGTGCTCCTGTGTGTTCTGGGCTCGGGAAGAGCCAGCCTCTGGCCCTCACAAGAGGTGACATTAAGTGTGTGTTTCACTGAAAGCCTCTGGGCTCTGCCAGCGTGATGACAAAGCCACTCTTGGGTTTTGCCAAAGGGACAGGATTCATCTTGGTGATGTTTTGCCCCTTTCTCATCAGGGAGATGAACCCTGGTGAAGGAGGAGCTCAGGAAAGGGCAGTGGTGGTGAAGGAGGGAGCAGCATTGCAGCTGGGCCTCCCATGAGCTCCTTGCATGGACAGTGCTTCCAGTACCTCCTGTCCCAGCTGGACCTCCCACCTGAGGTTCTTTATAAACCCAACAGAGCTGCTGAAATCCTTTTGTTTAATCGAGCAGCAGCACAGCTGGGTTTTGCAACCCACCTCTAGTCATTACAACATAAAAATTCTGAAGAATAAAGGTTTATATGACTCCCAGTGCAAGGCACAACATTTACCAGCTCCTTCTGAAAATCCCTCCACTCTTCTTCCCTTTCAACAAAATGAGCCCATTGCCAAAGGGAACAGCACCATGATTTTTCATCTCTGAAGGGCTGTGATGGCTGACTGACAAAATGGGCTGAACCTGGGTTGTTTTGGTTTGTTTTTTTTTTTTCCTTTTAAAATCCTATCAGCACACTAAGAACCCCATCAACTGTGTTTTGAAGGCTCGGAGGAGTACAGCCACTGAAATGCTTTCTACAGGTCAATATTAATGTGTGTTTTTGAAATTCCAATAGTACAGAACTACTTAAGCATGCACACTCTGGGGAGCTGTCAGTGTTTTTAAAATTGAGTCGTGCTATTTTTGTGCTCATCTGGATGAGCTGGCAATTTTCATGTAAATTACGGATTCTCAAAATAACATGCAAAAGAAATGTTGAGTTTCCTTCAGAGGAGAGCCTGCTTCTCAAAGAAAGAGCTTAATTTTAGTACGGGGTGGGCTTTTTGGGGGTTTTTTTTGGTTTTGTTTTTGGTATGCTTTTTGTGGCAGAGTAAATTGTAGCTTTGCAGCCTAACACTTCGCATAGCCCGGGATGATTATTTGTGGATCTACTTAAACAAAGATGCACTTCAAACGCGTAAACCTTTGTCAGAAACGGTGCTGCTGCTGCTCGCCCGGTGCCTTTTTCCGTCGGTTTAGTAGGAGGCAAAGCTGCAGAATCCCGGTGTCGGTCCGTGCAGAGGGAAGTCACTTCATGATGTGCTTGAGGGGCAGCAAAGGGCTGAAGTAGGGCTCACACCTACACCCCAGAGCCCGCAGCAGAGTGAATCTGAATTAACGTTCCCATTACGCTGCCTTAAAATTGTCCCTCGGCTCAGTTCCGGCTGTGTCAATATTTTTCTTCTCGTGAAAAACGTCTTTCGAGCGTTCGGATCCGCCCCCCCATAACTGACACCCGACGTGTTCACATTTATTTTTGTTTGCAGCAAGCTCAGCCCACAGGGTCCAAAGTCGATGCCGAGGGCGGGGACGCCGGTAACACCCCAACCCGGTGACCCGGGGCCGTCCCGAGGTGCTGAATCACCGGGGGGGGGATGTGGGGGGGCGGTGTCCCCCATCCCCTCCGCCCCTCGCCCCTCCCGGCCCCACGTCACTTGTTATGTCTCCGCCGGCGGCCGCGGCTCCGCCGGGGCGGGGACAGCGGCGGGAGGGAGGCGGAGGGGCCGCGGCCCCGAGAGTCCCCTCCGCCCTCTCTTTTCTCCTCCTTTCTCCTCCCTTCTCCTCCCCGGCCCGCCCCGCGGCAGCCCGGCCTCCGGCTCGGCTTTCGGCGGCCCCTCGGCGGGCAGCCCCCGGCGGGAAGATGTGGGTGAAGCTGTGCTGTTTGCTGCTCTACTTCCTGGCGCTTTTCGTTCTGGCCAGGGTGTTCGAGGCCGTGGCGTGGTACGAGAGCGGCTTCCTGGCCACGCAGCTGGTGGACCCGGTGGCTCTGAGCTTCAGGAAGCTGCGGACCATCCTGGAGTGCCGGGGGTTGGGGCACTCGGGGCTGCCCGAGAAGAAAGATGTGCGGGAGCTGGTGGAGAAGTCAGGTAGGCGCAGTCAGCTCCCCTCCGGCAACCCACGCGTGGGGAGGAAAGGGGGGGGGGGGTGTCGGTCCCCTGTTCACCCCCACGGCGGTGGAGAGGGAGGGTGGTGGGGGGGGGGTGACTAAACCCGGTGACCCCCGCACGGGCTCCCGCCGCCCTTGGGATGGAGATCCGGGCGCTGCTTACCGGGCCAGCGCCGTGCCCGGGTGTCCGTGGGGAGGCAGCTGCGTTCCCCCAGCGAGGAGCCGGGCGGTGGAGCGGTTAAATGGAGGAAAGCAGGGGGGAAGCTCGGGGGTGGTGACGTTAAAAACCTCCGCGGCGTTGTGAGCCCGAATCGGCTGCGTGTAGGGAAGGCAGGCGGGCAGGCCTCGGGGAGCCGGGACACCGGGAAACGGCTCTTCCCGGGGAGTTCCGCTGGGTTGCTGGGGGGCTCTTGGGGTCGGGATGCGGTTGGCGAGGTGGTGGTGGTGGTCCAGGTGAGGGCCAGTGACATCCGCCGGGAAAAACGAGGAGGAAAGAATCCAGGTAGATGCGGTGGGTTACTGTTTCCCGCTGGGGCTGGCTGGGTTCTGTCTCTTCTTCTCCCTCCCCGTTTGCTGATTTTATTACAGGTGTTGCTGTCGAGATGGGTAATGAGGAGAGCAGGGATTTCGTAGCTCTGGGGCAGAAGGGATGGGTACTGATGGACGCGGTGGTTTTGTAGAAGAGGAACAGAAGTAGATCCTCCATAGGGAGGAAAAAAAATGGTTTGGAAAAAGGCAGGGAAGCGTTTTGGAAGCAGGGAAAGCCAGGTGGAAGAGGTGGACTTGTGAGGGGTGATTAATGGTGAAGGGTGAAGAGCAGCAGAGACGTGAGGGATAGCAGAAGTGTCTTGAAAGTAAGGATGCTGGCGCGAGCAGCCCGAGGGACATGGCCCCAAGGGCTGGGAGATGGGGCTGATGTAATAGCTGTGGTGCCAGCCAAGAGGGAAAATGTGAGTAGCTGCTTTTAAATCAGTGATTGAAGTGCTGTTGATCCAGGAGAGAGAGAGATCCCAGTGATCAGGAGAGACAGAGAGGGGTTTAAATGTCCAGCCAGAAAGCCAGAAGGATTTGGATGAATATAGTGAATGCCATAACCTTAGCAATGCTAGCTACTTTTAAATATTTGATATTAATGACAGACATTTAAATCTAATTTGCTTTTATCGTTTATTGTTTATTTATGTTTATTCACTTTGCTGTTCCAACAGCATCAGGCAAGTTCACTTTTGTTTCCAATTGCTTTCTCTCCTTGGCTGTTGGGTACTTTGGTGATGTCATAATGTTTGGGTTGCAAAAGCTGCAGGGAAGCCTTAAACTCCAAACAAACTGCATTAACCCAGTATTTCAAATGGCATGGGAACACTTCTCATAACAACAGGCTTTGCAGCATTTTTCCTCTTTTTTTTTTTTTTTTTTTTTTTACCTCTAAATTCTACAAATATTTTACAAATACTTTTGGAACCCCCTAGAGGGTTTCAGCTGTAACAGTATTGTATATTCTGAAGGAAACAGCCTCTTTGATCAAGGCAATTTCTTCACGCTTTATAGATGAGTTACTAGAATGCTGGTTGTCATTAACAGAGTTTGTGATGATTGTGAAATAAAACATGAGAAGGAAATGAGTCTACAAAGGAAACGTTATCAGATGATTTTACTGAGAGCTCCATACTTAACTAGGATTGGAGTTCATTGGGACTCTTTCCTGCTTTCCAAACAAGCCAACAACTACATTATTCTACCTGAGATTTTTACTTGCAATGGGACAATCAACATGGCTTTTGTTTTGGTTTGTGGGTGGTGTTGGGGTTTTTTTGTTTGTTTTTTTGTTATTTTGGGGGTTTTTGTGTGTGTGTGTGTGTTATAAAACCATTGAGATTCTGGAAGTCTGAATTATCAGTATTATAAGTTAGGTGCTGCAAAATCACTATCCTATGGAATGAAAGCAAAGATACATTCATTAAAATTGCTCTCAGCAAAAACTACTGTTGTTTTCAGAGAATAAGGCTTAGAAGAGGTTCAGTTGTTATTTTGTGCACTCGATTGCACCCATGATACATCTGTATAATCAGAAGTATTGTGTTAAATGTCTTCTGTGGTCTGACAACTGAAGTAAAATTGTTCATAGTTATCTCACTTGAACAGAAGTAACTTCAAAGTTTATCTGGCTTCCTACTTGAAAAGTTTAGTTGAGCAACCATGTAAATATAGTTAATTAAACTGTTGCTAGAATTTATGAAGCAACCTTTGCCATGTGTCAATTTAATTTCTCCATTTGTCTCTTTTTCAGGAGACCTCATGGAAGGAGAGCTTTATTCTGCTCTCAAGGAGGAAGAGGCCTCTGAATCGGTTTCCAGTACAAACTTTAGTGGTGAAATGCACTTCTATGAACTTGTAGAAGACACAAAAGATGGGATCTGGCTGGTACAGGTATAGAAAATTCATAATGTATGTATTTATTGCATGCAAAATGTGTTTCAAATGCAGAGTTTACGAGGGTAGTTAACTAGTGGCAAAACTGAATTACAGAGAGATGGTGACAAAGCCAAACTACATCTTTATGATCTGTAAGGAAAAAATCTGTTCAAAAAACTAGTAAAGGCTGTACAAACAGCAGGACAAAAACCCAAAAACAAACAACGAAGCAGAACTTATTCTGTGGATTGCTGTTTGATAACCAGGTACTTTAGAACCAGAAAATAAGCAAAGCAGCACACACTTAAGTACACAGACTGTGCAAGTACTTGGCCCTGGTATAGCAAGAGCTTGTGTAATGTGTGAAGGAGGTGCTTTAAGTGTAGATTCTCCCAGCTGGCACAGGAGAGGTGCCTCTGGTGTTGTTCTTCCTTTTGCTTGCCTGACATGCTCAGACCCAACCAGTTTAAGTTTCTGTTTATCTGAGGGGCTTGGAGCACTTTTAAAATCTCTATTGCCTCTTCAAAAAGGCAAGATCCCAGTGTGCTGCTTTCCAGGCTAACAAGCTGCTTCTACAGTGTATTCCAGTAGCTTAAAGGTAACCTTGCCCCAGACTTTCTGAGCCCACTGATTTTAGAGTGTGCTTTCCCATGGCTGCATGAGAATAAGAGAGCACTCAGGAAAAGGAAGAAAGATGTTTGCAAACAGGGCTTTTGGAACCATTTTTCATCATTCTTGAGACTATAAGTAATTAGAGCATAATGTAAAATCACACTGCTGCATCAACTTATCTGTTGGTATTTTTCTAAAGCATTAATTCCCTGCTAATAACCCAATCAGGTAATCAGAATTCTTCACCAGACAAGTCATTGTTCAGTTGACAACTCTCCTGCCTGGTTTGTCTGGTCCTCCTCACTTTATTTTCTATTTAAATAGATTATCAAGATTTAATAACTTTCTGCTAGTAGATCTGCACTGTCACCACATCAGATCTCGCCCTAAAACAGACAGGGGGAGAACAGATTACCTTCACAATCAAATGGCATTTGTGTTTTGGGAAAGGTATTTGGCACTTATTGAATCTACGTTTCAGGTTTAAATCATACAGAAGGGGATTCTCCAAGTAGAGAGAAAGTTGAAAGGAAGTTAATTCATCTCCAAGTTAGCTGACAAATGCAAGAATGACTGTGCTATAAAAACCCTCCTTCCTCCCCGTGTAGCTCAAAAGAGTAAAATATGGTAGTTCTGTTTTCTGCTGCTTGCAGGATTCTGATCGTAGTATATTTTCAGCTAGCTTCATAATAGCAGATCAGATAGGCTGTGTTTTGAGATCTCCAGTCTGATTAATGTTGTCATCATTCTGGGAATATTTGCACAGCTATTCAGTTGGTCACAATAGCTGTGGAAAAAAAGATTAGTGGAATTTACTGAATAATTTACTTGCTGAACGCTATTTGTCTGTTTTTCCACAATAAAAACCACTAGACATGTCAATTTTTTTTTATTTTTTTTTTTTCATTCTTGCCTTCTGAGTGTTTATCACTTTGAGTTTTCATCTGCTTACTTCCCCACCATAACTCCTGGGCTGGATTCTTCTTGTTCTTTTGCAGGTTTTCCCATGCTCTTTTCTTTCTCATCCCTGCAGAACTGTTTTTTTTATCACTACTTCCCTGTTCAAATTATTGATTACCCTCCCTTACCCATTCTCCTCTACAGTTAGGCATCCCCTGGAAACTTTACAGCTAATTAATCAACTTTTTGATCAATGCCTTGTAATTTTTTTTAAATCAATGCTTTGTCAGGGGACAGTACAAAAGTGAGGATGTCTCATGGATGGGTTTGGTGACCACAGACAAAGTCAGAGCATTTCCTTGCTCTGTAGTTGCTGGGAAGCAGAAAGGATCTCCAGATTCTTTTCAGCATCCTGACAGAATCTCTGTTTCATGGAGGCTGCTAGAAAGCCGTAGAGGGAGAAGAACAATTCTGGCTCAGGTAGCACAGTGTTTGTTGGTTTTGAAGATTTTATGGTGTTGTATGGCAGGATGGGGATTATTTTTATTTGCCAATGCATGTAAGTGAAATTTCTGGGGTGGCACAAGCTGGTGCTGTGATAGCCATCACTGTCTCTAGAGAATCAAAGGAAGAAGAGGAAACAATTATTGTTTGAGTATGTTTGAGTTTTATTATTTAGTGCCAGCAGGTTAATTCCTTGAAGAAAGTCAAAGCCCATACACAAGAAGAGGATGATTTGTGGCTTAGTTTGCTTATTTTCTGAAAATCAACATGCAAAGCATCCAGGTTCAGTGGTATGTTTCTCAGTGTGGCTCTTCACAGGGGGCCTCTGCTCCTATGTGCAGCTTCCTTAGAGTCACAGAAAGCAGTTTATCTCTCTCCTTAGCTCATGATCTCATCACCTTTCCTTTTATCCCTTTCCACTTACTTGCCAGCTGCTGTTGTGCACTGCTTTGCCTGGCAAGGAGGTTGAGTGGTAGTTTCTAGAACTGCTTCTCTTGTTTGGTAGAAGAGTAACACGTAATGTACTTGTTTTTCCAGGCTCTGCTAAGGCTTTTGCTCTGGGGTTGGTCTCCAGAATCCTGTCACATCCAACACTATTATAGTACTTTTTTAAAATATACAGTAAATGACCTGCAGATAAAGAATCGTCTTTGAAAGAGGATCTAAATTAATATATATTTTTATTTTAAAAGTCCCTAGTGTGACATAGGGGTAGAGAAAAGTAAAGGGAACTTTCTTCTTGGCATTGAAGTAAGAGGACAAATATTTTGATCTTGTCTGGTAGAGTTGCAAAGGACAAAGTTGGTATTGTGGGTAGTTATGGGTATGAACTGTTTCAGTCTCTTCTGCATCTCAGCTTCTTGTTCAAGTGCTGTAGTCACAGAGCAAGTGATGTGCCTGCAGGATTTTGGTGGTGATTTGTTCTTTCTTTTGCTTGCGTGTAGGATAAGTAATTTCATATTTGCCTTTTTAATTTTGGCAGGTGATCTACAAGGAAGTAGAATCCTTTGATTGAGAGCACTCAATCCTTTTAAAATAATCAGTATTTTTGTCTTTCTCTGTAGCACTTCAGGATTGTTTATCATGAGATTTTTGTTTATTATGAGATTATTGTTTATCATGATTTTAACTTTCAGTATCCTTCTTGAGAGTTCATATCCAGTCAAGGGTGCAGAATACCATCAGCTAGAATGTAGTGGTTCTCAAATTGCCTGCATATCCATGTTAATTCACTGCAGAAGCTCTGACTTATTCTAAGCTCTAACTTAACTGACAGCTTAACTGAGCAGTTCAGATTGGTGCATGGATCACCCCACCTCCCATGAGAAACTACATGTAATTTTGAGGTGGTTAATTTTTGCATGCTGTGATGGATGTCATCTTCTGTCTTTGCCTATTTTGATCTAATTTCTCATGGTCACTTCCTCAGAAAAGCAAAGACATCTTTATCCAGACAGATGGATTCTAAACCAGTTGTGAGTTCTTAGGAAAAAGCAACTATGAGGAAATTCAGTTTCATCAGCAAAATGGCAAATAATAAACAGTGAGATGTCTCAATTAATAAAAGCACAGTCATCTAGAAACTTACTGATGTCATCTGAAGTAAGGGGGCTTCTTTCCATTCTTCTAATAAAACCCTCACCAGTCCATTTATAGTTAATTGTATTTCTAAATGAGAAATGTCCAAATATTGTTACTTCTGTTTTATCTATGGGAGAATATTTTGCAACATAACTGTTGATTATAAAGAGCCCTATGAATAGCACATCAGAAGCTTAATTAGTAGACCTGTGTTCTTGAATATTTGTATCTTTAGGAGTACCTACAAGTCTTCAAGGGAGTGCATGGACTCTGCAGCAATACATGCTTCCTTTGGCCATGTATCCCATGCAGGCACTGTGGGGGAGTTCCTGGACCTGCAGAGGTCTGGATAGCTCAAACTACCAACCCATGCTGACAATTCTCACATGCATACAACCGTTTAATAAGTTAGAAATCAGGTTTGCCTTGGGCAAAATCACACCTTTTCTGATTCAGTTGTCAGTAATCCATTGTGCAGAGACTGACTTGCTGAGGCTGGGTGAGGAAGGGCTGCTCCTGAGAGAGAGCTACCTGTGTGTGTGTGTGTGTGTGTGTGTGTGTGTGTGTGTGCAGCAGGAAATGGTGGCTCTTACTTAACAGGTTTTGTTCTTCCTGATGTCACAGTGCCCAGAGCTGATGAGCATTCTGAGTTATCTAAGCTGTAAAACCAAGTTTTGATTATTTATGTGTATTCAAAATTGTGTGCTCCTGGTATGAGCAGGTGTGCCTGACACCTGGTACCCTGGCTAAACTCCAGCTTCAATACTGCCTGAGCTTCCCATGGCACTGCCATTTGGATACAGTTCTTGCTTCCTTTTGTGGCACATACTCCTATCCTGTAAAGGCTAGAAATGCTGCCAGTGTGAATATTTTTCCATTGCAAAAAATTTATATATAAAACAGGTGTATTACTTAGAGCTTCTGCTGTATTGCCATGATCTCAAAATTGTTGCTTTTTGCTTTGAGGGTTTAAGTGTTGTTCTCATCTCTGGCACAATGTAACAAACACAAATGGAATGACTCTTAATCAGACAAACAAGGCACAAGGACTGCCAACCCTGCAAAGCAATTCATCAGAATGCTTTTTCCCTTTAATGTTACTGAGGTTACTGTAGGTTCCTGAGGCTGTTAAAAGCAGAAATAACTAGGTTTAAGGGCTGATTTTAAGATGTCCTCTTTGATAAAATCAATCTGGCAAAGGTGTTCAGTTTGCAAACCCTGTGGTCTGCAAAGTACTCGGGTTGCTGCAAGTTGCTGGAGTGGAGGCACCTTCTTGGAGAGTGTTCTTGTTCAGGTCAGTGTAACCAGCCTTGTGCTCAGTATCTTGTAGGGATTATTCCACATTAAAAAATACTATTAAGTTCTACTACAGAATCCTTGTTATGAGGATGTGTGTAAGCTCTTTCTTTCCTCCAGCATGCTGCAATTCTTACACATCACGTGTTCAGTAGATTTTTTTTTTTCCTCTCTATCCCTTAACTTTAGGAGAAAGCAGAGAAAATAATTGAAAGTGCTGCAATTGGTTAAAATAATGAGAGCTGAAACATCAAGAAGTGTTTGTTTTGCATCTGTGTATTTGACTTCCATTCTCATGCCTTTTTACCTATTAGAACGTTTTAGTTGTGGAGAAACTTCAAAACGTTAGAGATCAAATCTTGTTAGTGACCTGTTTTGAAATTTCTACATAGCTGTTGAAGAGGGATTGAACAATATCTGGTTTAAATGAACAGAAAACAGGAGAATGCTCAAATAAGGCTACAATCATGTGCTTGAGTACTGCTGGAGTACCAGAGCAGAAATCTCCTTGCTTATCACATTGCTACAGCAAACATTTTACAGCAACAGTGTTTCCTTGAGCCAGTTCCATTTGTCTTACTTTTAACTGGCATTATAAGAATGTATGTTTAATAAAATATGTTTTAAAAAATCCTTAATTATAACTGGGAAATTAAGGAGCAACTGCATCAATGACAGAGATGAAGTTGATATTATGATGTCTGGGCATCTACCTG